>NC_050182.1:31714655-31819655 GCF_008315115.2 Sander lucioperca
TTTGTGTGATTGACTACCAATTGGCAAACAACATGGCAGTCTTTGTCACGTCATCTTTCATTGCAGGAGTGACAGAGGGACTTTTGTGTGCAGGCACATTGTGCTGCCTATATGGCTAAGATATAATCATTTGTTTTCTATTATGTTACATTTCTTCTTGTCTTGGTGGCATTTTCCATATGGCTTTACTGTAGCCCTGCTGTACAGATAATACTGCAGAATGCCCTGTCTTTTTGCTCCCTCTTCAGTGCATTCAAAGATCTTTATCATATTTTATTATATTTGAAAAAATGTCAAATACCATCTGTAAGATGCTTCAAATATGAAACCTTTGCCTTAACCATAACAACCTTTCTGTCAATACAGAAAATCTTGATGTGATCTTAAATGTCAAGACTTGGCATTATTTATCAAAGCAATCAATAGGTGATGTTAGTCTAAATGCATACATTTGAAAGACAAGAGCAAGTGCACTCTATGAGTTACACTTTTCCCTCCTTATCTTCCCTCTTGCTCTACTTATTCTTATGACGTAAAAAAAAAAAAAAAAACGTTTTCAATTTCTTTTAATAACCAAGATAAAAATGAAAAATTGTCACAATTTGTACTTCTTGATCTAACTCTATTTTATTTGCCAAAGTCAATGTATGCTTCAGCTGTATCCTTTTCATACAGTGAGATTCAACACTTATACCCTCACTAAGAGAGTGAGATGTTTCCTTTCCCTTTGTGCATTATGCTTTTATTCTTCAAAAACAATTTGTAACAATTTGCCCAAACTGTGGTCTTCATTATCCTATTTTCAGGGAAAACTAGGACTATTATATCCATGCTAAATGACATTCAAAAAAAGCTCTAAAAACATAGTTGCACTTGATCGGAGCAATATAACCCGAGAGACAAAGCAAAGCAATTAGAAAGGAGGAACGGGGGAACTGAGCTCATTTGACACAAATATGAGGATTTTGGGACCTTCCACAATCTCGCTTAGTTGCAGAATGAATCTATGCTCTCTGACCAGTGACTGTCAAAACCTCAAAAGGCATTTTTTCAACAACATTCAACAAGAAAAAAAATATACTTTAAAGTGTTTTGGATGTCAAATGTGTTGGAAACTTGAAAGCCCTGCATATGAAAGATATTGTGTCCTGCTAACGCCAAGAACACTCTTACATTTACATAGGGGTAGGTGATCAAATTTGATCTCCTGCCTGAGAAACCTCAAAGCAGTTGTTTTGGAAAATGATATTCATAAAAAGCAGTGAAAAACAGAGTTGCTCTTAATCAGAGTAATGATGACCCTGCAGGCAGAGCAGAGCAATTAAAGGAGAGTCCAGGGGAGAGATGAGAACTATTAACAGCCACAGAGGACCTTCTCTCTCCCCGTTTTACTCTTTCTCTCTCTCAGCCGAGACTTACAAAGCTATACACTGATGAAAACATAGCTGGAAATACTGAAAAAGCACTAATTACAGAGAGAGGGGGGTTCTGGGAGCGGAAAGGAGGGGGAGAGAGATGAAGATCCCCTGTGCTTCAGAGACATTTCCTGTCCAATTTAATATGTTGCATCAGTTATTTTTGATCTGCTGTTTCTTGCATACACTTGTACATTTTTACATCAAGTCCAGGGTTTGCTCATTGAACCTAGTCCAAGTCAAGTAAACTGGAATAAAACAGGAAACTTGGCAATGGTAGAATGTTCTCAAAAAGCCTCATCGTCAGTGAGATAATGACCATGGGTGCTATGTTTTCTGTGAGCTAATGTCTAATTATTATTAATTATTGAATTTATTGCGGCTGAGAAAATACTAATTGATAATTGTATGTGGCATAAACAGATTTTTTTTTCTGGTTTTGTCTGAGAAAAGAGAGATGGGTGAGACCGAGTTGGGTTCCACAAGAAATCTTTTTGGTGTAGTTAAAACACCAGATTGATAGATTTCCCCTTTATGCTTGTTTGTTTCAGCTGCTAACATCACAAAAAACTGTACTGCAAATGCCAGAAAAGTTTCTTTTTTTTCTTTTTGATTATTTTGGTTTTTTTTTCCCCCTTTATTTCAGAGTGACAGTGGATAGACAGGAAAGGTGGGAGAGAGATGGGGGATGACACGCAGCAAAGGGCCGCAGGTCGGATTCGAACCCAGGCCGCTGCAAAGGCCTCAAGCCTACATGGGGTGCACGCTCTTACTGGGTGAGGTCACCCCTCAGAAAAGCTGTGTTTCTGCTGTCAAGTGGACCAACAATGGTATTATGTTATTATTATGTAACACAGATATGTGTCTTTTGTAATAATTACAGAGCCACATCAAAGAAGGGTTCTGCTCATTATGGCAGTTAATATGTCACATTCTGTGGATCGCATGCGTCATCTCATACCTCTGATTGTATTTTCTCTACCACTAAAAACCAGATTTGTCATTTTCATGTCTACATGTCATGGAATACTTTCCTAGTCAAAAATCAAGGCTAAAAACTAATTTTTGGGGGGCCTGTGCAAACTGGGCCCATGCCTACCAGCACTTTGTTTTTCTCGGAAGAAAGGTTATTTGTTATGGTTTCAAAAATTAAAGTCTACAGTAAATGCATCACTGCTTATTTTGCCTCTACATGGATGGACAAACTAGATGAGAGGGTTTATTTCTTGGTTTAAGATGGTTTTGAACTCCCAATATAATTAAGTTTGTGGTTTAGATGGATACCCCTGTGCCAACTTACAAGACACAAAATAGTTTTGGTCATCAGTCAGTAAACTTAAACAAATTGGGCGGAGAGACGCAGGGAATGACAATGATCGGACAACAGACAAAGAAAGCACAGAGACTAAATACACAAGGTAACAAGGGTAGTAACAAGAGACAGGTGACATGAGGGCTGATGCACAGGTGAAACATAACACAACCCGTTCTCATTCCGAACTCGTAAAATGAGGACGTTTGGACAGTGGCTGTCAGCGTCTGATGCGACGAAAAAGGCGTCTTTCAGCGTGTTTGTGTAACGCACTGGGAAGAGCAGCAGTTAAATAGGATTTAGCGGGTAGTATATAAAGGCGAATTTCCGCATAAGGAGGATGGATTGGGTGGTGGATGGGTCAAACAAACACAGGACCCAGGAGAGCGCGGTTCGCGTCCCGCTTGTCACGCTTGCTATAGTCGATTTTTTCTTTCCTCCTGCGTGTCACAGAACCGTACGCCCACCCACGACCCTTTCCTAAACCCAACCATCTCGTTCTTCCCGTGTGTAACGGAACCGTACGCCCACCCACGACCCTTTCCTAAACCCAACCGTCCCGTAGTTCCCGCGTGTCACAGAACCGTGAGCCCACCCACGACCTTTTCCTTAACATAACTGCATCAAAAGGGACGGCAATAGTCCCGACCAAGCGTGTTTACTTAAGGCGCTAAAGGAGACTTTTAGCATCAATAAGAACGACAAAGGCACCTGACCAAGCATCCATATTTTACGAGATGAGTGTGAGAACGTGTTGCACATCAGGGCAGGGCAGACAATCACAAAGGCGGGAAAAGAAGAATGGTTCTGGGAAAAACAAAACAGTTAACAGAACCGAACCATGAAAAAGAAATGAGAACAATACTGCAAAACAGGAAACGGTGAACAAATGACAAGGAAACCAGCAAACAGGGAATGAATTAACAAAATAAAACAGGAAAAACCACAACCATAATATTCCTCTAACATACAAAGGTCCAACCTTGGTTCCACAGGTCAGTGCAGTTAGTTCAGAAAGCTAAAGAGACTAATTCTAAATTGCCTGTGTAAGAAAGATTAACTCAACAGGGTCAAGCATCAGCATTATTTAAAATGTCACTGATATGACGAGGACACACTCCTACAGTGTGTGTGTTTGTGTCTGTGTGTGAGTGTGTGTTGGCTCATGAGCAACCATGGCAGTGGTATAGAAGAGCTATCATGGCCTGGCCTTAAAGTCACGTTTAATTGGTGTATTCCCTCAAGTAAATAAAAAAGGTGACATTTTCTCTTGGTGCCTGGACTGGAATGTTAAAAACCGATGGGCCTAGGTCCCTGAAATGTCAAGGAGGAATAATTTCCACCACATACTCTGCCAGCTTTTGTACCTTGCCCCTGCTCTGCTCTGGGAGACTCAGAAAGGTCATCTGCACGTTTGACTCATTTCATGTCAACATTTGGCTGAAAATCAATGGCAGCTTTTCGTGATCAAAGATAAGTAGGCCACTGCTAAATTCTGTCCCGTGCTTGGTGCAGAGTACTTCTGTACTTGATGCAATGATACTTTAAGGCTTTGGTGTCGAATTTCTACCTCCTTCTTGCATCATCCAGTGTTAGGTGTTTCTATCACACACTCTCACAAATACACACAAATACAAACAAATACACACACACACACACACACACACACACACACACACACACACACACACACACACACACACACACACACACACACACACACACACACACTGCGAGCCCCCCTGGCACAATAAACAACTTTAAGCACCCTGGAAAACAAACAGATAAAAGCATGCCTTTGACATGAAAACATGACAATTTCCCTCTAAGAGCCTCTTAGAAAAATAAGATCCTGAGAGAGAGAAAAAGGCTTTACTGACAAAAAAAAGACATCATTGACTAAATCCATGTTATTTATCATCTGGCATAGCTCTGTGGCCGGCTTTAGGCCAATATGCCATGAATTACCTGCTGCAACATCAAAACACTCTCATGTAACCATTCAGCCATTCTCGGCCTCAAAGCGTCTTAACAGAAGCAGCATATTTGTCCATTGGCTCGTAATGAAATGATTTCAAAAACCAAGACTAGAAATGTTCAAAGTGTTCTCTTTCCCTCTCTTCATTCGCCTCTCTCTCTCTCTGTGTGTTTAATGGCATATAAGAGAATGCTAATCAAATCCAGATTTGATGCATTCGTTGACGAGGGTTTATCAGTACTGTTTTATTTCTATAAGGGACTTAACATTCATAATAGATTAGTAACACCTCTCCCCCTAATACCTTCCTTGTTTTAGGATTTATAACTTATGGTTATGTAGGCTGAAGCATAAAGTGGAGGCTTTCTCAACCTTTGATGTCAGTGTTGTGGAGGTTGATAATCTATGTGGATTGCAGAATACTTCTGTAATAATGTGCACAATCACCTTACCAAATTCAAGAGGTATTTTTACATCAAAGCTGAATAGCTGATGTACCCCATGATGTGATGGACTCATCATTTCAATTTAGAGTTTGTGTTTAAAGCCACTCCACAATAAAATAAAGGGTGTCAGATTAAAAATGTAAGTGTCAATGGCAACATGAGAGGAATAAACAAGAGAGAGTGAGATCATAAAATTAAATAGTGGAATTGTCTCACTGTAAACACCTTGCAGCATGTTCATTTTCTATCCTAAACACAGCCAAGCACTGTGATGTCACAGTAAACATTTGTAGATGATTTTTAGGAGGCAGGCAAAAAAAAAAAACTGATTGGAAAACACAACCAACTCCTGACTGAGTCAAACTCCATCGGTGCTGCAAGGCAATGCAAACAAACCAATTAAAGAAGCCTTTTGCAGCAGAGCCTGACATTTAAAAGCAATAAACAATCAAGCAGATAGACTGCCCCCAAAATTAGATACACACACTAGAGGTCTATTATCTCATCTCCCAGTTAACAAGCAAGTGCTTGATTAACAAACAAGGGGCTTAACAAGGTCTGATTGTTTAACGATGAGTTGCATTAGGGGGATGATTTTTAGACTGATGATTTATTCCAAACTGAATGGGACGATCTGGATGCCATCAAAGGATCACCATTAAATTTGCAGTAATGACACTTTTTACACGTGCATCTTTGATGATATTATTCTGGTCATAATACTCACAGAAATACTGATTATACACCCAAACGTGACCTTAAAGTAACCATGTGTGATCCAAATGTTAAAAGATGGGTAATCCCTCAACCAAAATTTTAAATTCCTAAATTGATGATTGATCCTTTAATTCAAGGACTAACACAACAACAACAACATGCTATCAGTGTTTTAAAATTCTGTTTAGATTTGTTTCTGTCAGGGTGGGTTTTCCCTTAATACAATTTTGAAGTACACGTTGGAGCTTTGATATACTGCATTTTGGTAAGGTATATGTTATGGTGTGGAGTAGTACAGGTGAAGCAGCAAGTATAGCACACACACATATACTATACACTGTGATCATCATAAAGTGCACTCTCTCAAAGAACCAAAGTGATGCAACTGACATAAATTGATTGTATAAACGGCAGCCATTGGAGAAGCCTGTACTAAAGTGTAGCTTCTGAAGCCCCTTTGTGTTCTTTTCTTCTTCTGTTCTACTGTTTACCATCAAACAGACCAGTGACCATATGCAGTAGAAGGCCATTGGGGTGAAAGAAAGACAGAAAGGGATGCCTTAAGGCATTTCAGCTACTCTCATCTCTCCCTTATGAATCAGTCAGTCAATGTCAGATAGCCAACCAAACACTGTATGCAGGGTTGAATGAAGGGGAAAAAGATATGAGCTCCCCAGAAAGCCTCATTTGAGCTATTTCGGGGAGCTCTAAAATATTGTATTTTTTGGTGCCACTGTTTTTCCTATTTTTGTTCCTAAAATAAAAAAATATGCTAATATTAAAGCACTTGTCAATGTGTGTGTTTAATGCATAACACGCATAACATTTTCCAACCATTTGTGTCTAATAAACACAAAGCTGTTTATTCCTTCTGTGGCCATCCATTCGTGGGGGTGCACTCAACGCACGTTGCCTACTGTATGATGGTGCATTTGCATTGGGGCATTTCCTCCGGAATCTTCTACTGTGCAGCGAGTATTGAGTGTTGGGTTTAAAGTAACTGTAGAAAAGTTATCTTGCATTTTAACATGGTCTGGGTGAATACTCAATTCTGATTGACTGCAGGGTGTCCATTAAAAAGAATGAAATTAATGCACTACATTAAAAGAAAAAGAAAATGTGAATGGTGCTTCAGCAACTCGTCCTCTGAACATCACATGATGGCGCTAACACAAACTGCAAGAAGTAAGTGCTTCTTGCCCCTCTGTACTTACTTTGTTTCACAGCAAATTATGTTATCTCACATCCCTTTCGCTGTTCAGGTTGCTACTTCAGGCTGCGGCCGACAGCATGACGTATAATTGTTCGTGAAAATCTTTATATTTTTTTGGGGACAATGACATGGCTGGCTAGCTAGCTTGTCTTGTTGTTAAACATACTGTCAAATTATATTTACTGATTGCCAACTGTACACAATGTTATTGACTTTGAATCTTGCTAGCATAGCGTTAGCTTTCTGGCTCGTAGCTGTTTGAGCTAAAGGGTTCTATGAGCTGAGCGGACTATATAAATATCTCCCTTTGCTAAGGGTGGCAAGTCGTATCTAAGGTCCGTCCTATTTACTGGAGCAGTGAACAACGTTTGCATTGCAAAAGAACCTTATGGGATGGGAATGAATGTTCCAGGTATTAGTCAAACCCTCAGACGTAGCTAAGGAAACAGAGTTATTGTTTGGAAAAACTTCAAATTTTGATTGTAAAATGAATTAAAACATAAACTAATGTTTTAAAAAAATAAGCAGGTTAATGCCCTTCAAGGTGTCCATTGTCAGGTATTAATGGACTTCCGCTGCTCGTCAGGCAGTTAACACCTCAACGTCATCCATTAATACCCATCAATGGACACCTCGTCGGATGTAAACCCAGCTGTTGGTTCATAATTGTCATGGGATGCAGCCTAGGTCTGGTCTGTTTAAGAAATTGACGCAAACCATTGCCTGTCCACATGTGCGTTGGCATTTCTATTGTTTCTAGACCAAGAGGTATTATAAAAAACATTGTGGTGAATTCGTTGTTATTTTTCTTTGTTGTCCCAGGCTAAATATTATCTGTATAAATTCAATTATATAGTAAGTTTGTTATATAGATACTGTATTTTAGCACGTAGGTGGGCATTCATGTATGCACGTGCATGTGTACAGTCCCCCCCCCCCAAGTGTTTCTCACGTCTTCAAAATGTCCTGCCCTTTTAAATCTGCCAATATGCACATGTAGTTGTCACTGAAATGACAATCATATATATTTGCTGCACTTCTACCACGCTTCTGCACCACCCCAAGAGAAAATGTTGGGAAATCATCCTTTTCCAACAGCAAAAGACCGACTATACAGTATAAACAGAGTAGCCTACTTCTATAATCAAACGTGAAATGTGAAAGCAACAACAAACTTGTTGAAATAAAAATAAGTCGGTTTTGTAATTTCGGTGATGATATGGCAAAGTATTAGAAGAGGAGAAAAAATGTGACATATTGTGATTTGTAGGAGTTATGCCTTACTGCTCTGGTGATACAAATTAATCATGTTTGTCACAACTGGAGGATGATGTTTTTAATTGCTACAACCTTCAGTGGCACCGAAGCCTGGCCTTGAGGGACCAGGAGGAGTACGTCTGTATGTGTGTGACGTGTGTGTATCTGAGAATATGTACTGGATGTGTATCTGAATGTGTGCTTGCATGTATGTGTTTAAATGCACAGTGGCTCTACTACAATCATGATAATTGCAGAAGAGTTGTTTGTGTGTAATGTGAGTCTCCAACTTCGAAGCAGGGCAAAGGGATATCACAATGTTTACTTAGTAGCTATAGGTCTCATCTCACAAGTCTGTGATAGAAACTGCAAAGGATCGGTCCATAACCTTGTGGTACTGTATTATATACTGTAGTAGTGTACGACTGACTTTAGGAGGTTCAGAAAACTTGTATTTAAGTTCAAATTATGTAGGTCAACGGAAGAATATGCGCGTAAAATATACATTTTTCACTCAATAAAAAAACTGTACCTACCTGCCATTCACTATTCTTTTCTCCTTTACTGCATGGCGTTCCTTTCCACACATATTAGGGACCCTCACTAATGGAACTCACCTCTCTCTAACACACACACACACACACACACACACACACACACACACACACACACACACACACACACACACACACACACACACACACACACACACACAAGTACACGGCACTGGCCCCCTTTACTAATGAACCCAACCTCAACACATTTGCATCTTTCTGAATTAGCTTGATTATTTCAGGGTAATTAGCATAAGTGTATGGAAATTAAATTGGCTATAGTGGCATGGTGGCTTCAAGGTGTTTTTCCATGTGATGTGTGGGTAATGGGCTGCATTTGATGATTTCTTACAAGATTTGCGTTCATCTTGTGTAGTGTAAGGCTGAGGTGTTTTTAGATGCCAAAAGCTTAAAATGGCTTGCAAATCTGATAGAAACTTTATTGAATAACATTCCATATTAATTTAAATGCTAGCTAGTCATAGCAAATTGATTATTATGATAGGAAGTTCAGGATTTTCAGAAAAAGTTTGACCATAGATTTACAAAATGAAACAAATGTAGTCATTTACTTTTCCAGTAATGTGTTTAGAGTTAAGAGGCAGTGTGTCATATTCCTTCATCTCTGCCCATGATGCCCTCTGGTTCTACTTATCTACAGTGATAGGGGCCAGAAATCCCTCATACACTAATGACCCAGCCATGGATTATTAATTAATGTGTTCAAAGTACTCTCTCTGATTCTAACCTCTGGACCACCACCACGGCTAATGTGAACCCTGTGAACTTCTATTATCTAATGTTCACAAAAGGCAGCGGGTGATGAAAGGGAAATGCTATTATTTGAAAGTTTCTTTTTTTCTCTTAAGAATTTAGAGTGCTCACTGGTCATGTTAAGTAGCCATGTAATTAGAGGTATATTTCTAAGATGTGCCTACATGTACATGTTTTAACAGGATGATGAACATTTAATTAAGTTAATGGTGCCATCCCAGAGGCAGGGCATTCAGTGTCTTGCTCAAGGACACGTCATCAAGAATCAGTGTTTAAGATTTGTGAAGGATTAGACCCACGAGTGACAATGCGAAATGAGTCACTCCTTGTGACAAACCTTTATTATCATCGGAATGTGCACCTTCTCTCAGCTTTACAGAGTTTTATAGCGAAAAAAACCCACTGTACTTTACCTGCTCATGTAAAAGATGGACACTGTTTGCGCCTAGCTGGTTTTCATAATCACAACAGTTAGCAGCTAAAAAAACCCATTGATAATAAGCCATGTATTTCTGAAGTTGGTATAGAGCTACAATTGAGTGAATATTGGCCACAACCACAACTTTAAATGAATGATAATATTGCTCCATAATCACTGATTGCCTGTGTTTTAACAAATAACCAATGTTGTTACTGATCTCAGTTTTTTGAATAGTTGTTCATTTGCCTAAAAATAGTGAATGCAATAAAAAGTGACAACACTGTGTCCAGTGTGTGCCATAATCACTCCATGAAATTTGTTAAGGAAAAATGTAATATAGCGCTAATTTGTCCAAAAAAAACATAACCAAAGGTTAAAAGTTGAACCAAACGTGTAAGCTTAGGTTTTTTGGTCCATAATCTAATTCAATGAATCGAACAATGTTTAGGAGCAAACTGTCACATTGGCACAATGTTATTACAAAATGTGGTCATTACAAAATGCCCTGGCCACTGTAAGAGCGATTTTACATTTACATTTACAAAGAAATCTACACATTCACCATAATTACCTGTGGGAACCTTTGCATTTACAGTAAAATATACATGTGAATAACTTCAATCATGGCTCAGTGACTCTCTCTGCCTCTCTCTTTTCCTCTGCTCTTTTACACACAGGCACAAACATGCGTGCCTGCACATAGATATCACTGATATATGAAGCCGCCTAGTGCAATATATTGGGGGCAATGATAACATTTACTGTATGAGCATGATACTTTTTCACAGAGGAGTGCTTTAGGTTATTGATGAGTCTCACTGTGTACCATTACTTATGAATGAAAAGAAGGCGAAAGAGAAGAGAGAGATAGAGATGAGAAGAAGGTATGGATGTTATAGCCCCATCCCTTGAACTATATTTCATCAAAGCTCACGGCTGGAGAGTCATGGACAGCTCTCACAGGGCTTCCTTAACTCAATGTATACTTCTTTTTCTTAACGCCAGGGTTACTGTCATGAGCTTTCTCATTGATTTGATAGTCTACTTTGGTGATGACCAGAAAGAGGACAGCAGAGAGCAAGGAACTAGCATATGACAACACTTTTGAACTGGATCAACACATATATGCTCACAAACATACATTATAGGATTACAATGACAACCATGTAAAGCTGTAGCCATAGAATATATCTATTCACCTGTTGGGATTCCCAAGTGGTGGCACTCTTGCACTTGTTAACAAGATGCATATATTTAAAATCTGAATAAATACCATGTATTAGCAGAAAAATTGCTTAAGAGTTCTGCTGTTTCATCTTGAGGCTTCATAAATCACCATTGGACAGATAAGTGGAATATATATATTTACACTTAGAAGTCTCATTCTATTTAGCTTTTGAACCAAGAGAAATTTAATTAACCACAGCAAAGTCATAGCTAATTGGAAAAAAAGTGGGAATTATTTTAATGTATTTCATGTCAGTGTGGCTGCATATTACATGTGAAGTTAAGCAGAACGTCTACTAGATAATTCACTTTGATGGAAGGAGGACGGGGGAAAAAGACAGACAGGGAGAGATACAGTACAGTATATGGACAAGATAGCCCAAGAAAGGAAGGGAAAAAAATAAATAAAGAGCAGAAACAGGAGGCAAGAGAGCATATACACTATGTGAACATCTTACATGCATTTTAACTAATAACTTCAAGTCTGATTAATTATCACTAAAATGTATCTGTTTGTAACAAAAAAATATTATTTAATTATTGTCCGGCCTCCCAATCACACACACTTCTGAAAAGGGAAACTCTTCTATGATGGCAGCGCCCTCTCAAATCTAAAGCTGCTACAGAAGCAGAGTAAAGCATCATAATCACTGCACAGTCTGATTACTATGACTAATACAGCCTCATATTCTAAATATGTTTTTATTGTTCAAAATAAGATAAGTTTAAAGTGATTTTCAGTTAGATTTGATATTTTCACTCAAACGTTTTTGTTTCATGCTGCAAGAAATCACACACACACACACACACACACACACACACACACACACACACACACACACACACACACACACACACACACACACACACACACACACACACATACACACACACACACACACACACACATCAGCTGTTGGTTATGCATCAGCAACCTTCTAATTAAACATAAAATAAAACAGTCAAACTGAAGTGTTTGCATTGCCAATGGTTTTACTAAAATCTCTTCTCCAGTCAGATTTTTGTGTTATTAATTTTTATTTGATAATAACTATTTAAGATGGAAAGGGATTATGGCTTTATTCTATCATACCTAAATTAATGAGTAGAAGAAGACAGAATGAGAGGGGCAGCATTCAAGTAAGGACATGTAAAACTAACCTTCAGCTTTATGTTTGTAATAGGAATAACAAGGCTGTGTTGAACAGGCAAGACACCTCGAATAAGTGAGAAAAACAATTTTACACAGGAATATGTTAAGCAAAAAGATGACAGAACAAAATCAGACAGGCATGAATCAACTTCTGGTTTTGAAAGCAGTTTCATCAAAGGTGAGAAAAAAAACATTATTGAAGCTTATGTGCTCATTAACTGAGCCTCCTTTTATTAAATATACCAAATATAATAATACCTACATTTACATTTATAAAAAGTATAGCTAGTCAGTCAAAGTTGGGGGTGCTGAGAAAAAGTCAGTCTACGTAATGACGTCATACTAAATGCTGACCGACATTCATAGTTTTTGCATTATTTTTAAAGGGCCAGGATACTTTATATTTAATAGTTATTAACAAAATGTTACACTCATTTTAGAACGTTCTACACTACAACAGACTGCGAACTTGAACACCAACATACTGTATGTCGAAGCAGCCACAGCAACCACACAGTCAACAACACAGAACTAATGCATGAGAACTGCAGTGAGAGGAAGTGAGGCCGTGTGTGGATGTGGGCGAGAGATGTGACCCATAACCAGATTATTATAGTTTATAATAATGCAGGACAGTAAGGATACAGCCATTTCATTTTATTTACTCATTTGTTCATTTGTCAGGGACAATGCATAGCTTCTTAGCAGTACCAGAGTTATCTATAAGCTAATCTGTAGTTCCTGGGCAGAAATGATTTCATACAGGACACAAGTGTAAACCAAAAATATCCCATTATAAAAATATTTAGATAATATATGTATTTTTAATTTCCATTGCAGTTAAACAATAGGCCTACAAGAAAAGCATCACTTCCTGCGCCGATGGCAGTGGCTTGATGTTTTTACAAGGTAGTGGTTGTATGTTTGAATATCACTAAGGAAGTAACAAACTGGTGCTTTCTTTTCATTACACACATTAACACACAATTTGTATTCCTTTTGACACTGAAGTAATGTTGATTCCATCTGTGAGTATGGGCACCCTCATTGAGTCTGATTGAAAGGCATTGCCTATACAACCCATGCTACTGTGCTGCACCTTATAAAGGAAGTCAATGAATACTCTGCTTTCAATATCCAACATATTTAACCACTTAGAAAATGACTATGGGCACATCTCACTGCATTTCTTCAAGCCAGAGGCTTTTAGCTTTAAGGAAACCTCTCAATGCAACATACAGTGTGATGGCAAAAATAGCATAGCAATTAAAAGGGTGCAAATCAAATGCACCCTGGTTTTGTTTATTGTATGATAAGAGGAAAGGAGAAACATTAGCAAAATGAATCTCCTGCCAAACTAATACTCCTCTTTCCATTAACACCCATTAAAAACCCCTTTGATAAACAAAGACAATCTCTTGGACAAACTTTTGGGAAGAAGTCTAATTCCAAATATCACAAAGCTTTTTCTGGTATACATACATATCTTGTTCCATTACCAAATCTTCCATTTGCAACACAAAGCCATACTACCCATGTTCTATCTACAGTAGTTAAGGCCTCCAAAGATGGACTCCGAACTATACGCCTGGTTTCAAAAGTTCAAGAATATGAAAAGGAAAAGAAAATAAGCCCTTTTAGCCTAATTGCTCTCAGTGGGAAGTAAATAGTTATTAATGTACGGCAAGCAGCAAGCAGGGATTTCAAACTGGGAGGGAGGTGGGAGGAGAAAGTTGGAGAAAGAGGAAGGAACATGTCAGGAGAGAATGAAAGAGAAAAAGGGTGAAGGAAAGGAGAAATGGCAATGGGAGAAAAACAGAGAAATAAAGTGGGAGAGAAAGCGGGCATCACTCCTGAGTGACAAAGCCACTTGCATTTTAGGATTCTCAGTTCTAAAACAATTCTTTCATGTTCTCCCTCTTCTCCTTGCATTCTTATTTATCTGTCTCTCATATCCTCCGCACCTCCTCCACTCAGAGGAGTTGCTCGTATCCCCCCATCTTAGTTTCTCTCTCTTTTTCTCTTTCCTTTAATTTTTTTTTTCTTTTTGAATAATTTACTGCAGCAGGGGAGAGTGCATTTATTTTGCGTGTGTTTGCGCTTTAAACAGAATGCTTAATGATTGCCGATGGGAGAGAGACTGCATTAATCCTATTTATGTTGAGACCTTTTAGATGTACTGACACCCGTGGCAGACAGGCAGGGCACAGGCAGTGTGTGTGTGTGTGTATGTGGGGCATGTGGGCTCTTTCACCACATGCACACAAATGATCCCCCATCAGATCTGTGGGAAGAACCCCTCATATCACTTGGTCTGACTGTGTGTGTGTGTGTGTGTGTGTGTGTGTGTGTGTGTGTGTGTGTGTGTGTGTGTGTGTGTGTGTGTGTCTGTGTGTGTGTGTGTGTGTGTGTGTGTGTGTGTGTGTGTGTGTGTGTGTGTGTGTGTGTGTGTGTGTGTGTGTAAGGACTAAAATGCCAGCTCTGTGCATATACCTCCACCCTCAATCAAGGCGAGGCCTTTGGGGCATCGCCCTACTCACTACAGCTCATTTGAAAAACCTTATGAAATTCACATTTTCTTCAAAGTAATGTATTTCATATTATTTCTGTATTTCCACAAATATGGAAACAGCTTTGAAAACTTGCATTTGAAAGAGTCACATATCATTGAATATAACTGCGTCTTTTAAAAATGTTTTCTCAGTGCAGTGTTTTGCTTTAGGCTCGGGCAAAAGAGAGAACTCAAAAGAATTAGCAATATTGAAAAAAGATAAATATTTCTGTTTTTATGACCATTTGATTTCTTGAAGTTCTTAAATTTATAATTGCTTTATAATAATATTACACATGCACTGGACAATTCTTTGTGCTTTAAATGCCTGAGCTGAGCTTAATTACAGACTGGAGGGTTTTATATAGACAGCTGTATTTAAATGCAAAGCAATTCAGAGCATTGGCATCATCAGACACAAAATCAATCAATCAAATCAATCATGCTCATAACACTGCAATAAAGTGAATGACTTTGAAGGACAAAAATCTTTGCTATGAGCAGTAAAGTGTTAGCCTGGCATCGCCAGACTAATTCACATATGCATATTAGGCTAGATCCTCTCAATTCATTTTCAATTTCCAATGGGCATTATCAACGGGCACAGACCAAAATGCAACCAATCAGAGCAACGAAACATGACCTACAACCAATCAGAGTAACAAAACGACGTAGCTCTGAGCGACACATGCAAGGAAAGGCGGTGCTTGATCCATTTGAAGCAGGGCAAAAAACAGCTGCCTGGTTGCAAATTTCTCTAATTACAGCTAAACAGTACACTAAAATGTGTTACTTTTGAGGTGAGAAATAGGCAATACAGTAGCATAATCTTGATTCGTATTTGATCAGAACCGCCAAGTCTGAGTTTCGTAAGCCTGGTGTGCTGTGCTGGACATAGTATGCTAGTTTCGTATGTTCGGTAACTACATTTTTACAAACGTATCTGCCAGAGCAAATAAAACATGAGCTCACAGATTTGTCTGGTTTCCAGGCTAGTAAAGCGTAGATTAGCACTTTTATCTTTCGCACTATAATGTTTCAGATACATGTTGGCCTGTTTTTAAGTAAAATGTATTTCTGATTTGACAGAATTTGGATGGTCTCTCATCTTGGATTTTAGAGTGTCATCAGTTAACTTTTAGATCAATTACTTGTGCATTGAAGTAGTTTTGCTAATTTGATAACACAGCACTGCATAACACCTGCATGATTTAAAGGTCACATATTATACTTTTCTGTTTTTTGTCATATATATGTTATAATGTTGGATTTTCATGTTAAACGTGGCCAAAACTTCAAATAATAAGGTAAACTCATTTTAGCAAATCCCTGTGAGCTAAAACGTTCAGATTTCCAACTATTCTGAACACTCCGGTTTCAACAGTTTTTTCTACTCTCAGCTAAGTCTTACGCAAATCTAACCCAGCCTTCTATGATTGGTCATCTGCTCCAAGTAGGCAGGACTGGAGTGTTGTTTTTTTTAAAGCCAGTGCGATGTTAACATTATCCCATGTTACAACATGCTAATGGCAGTAAACAATGCCACCTTGGCTGCCAGTGTCGTTAAATTTTCCCCCTGGGTCACATCACTCCTGAAACATTTTCTGTTAGCATTTGGTTTAAGGCTTTATTTGTGATTTTGACTGTATAAATTGCTGCTGTATTCTATTAGTATCAACTGTTAACTAAAGTAGCTACATGGCTGACGACAGTAAACAATGTCATCTTGGCTGCCAATGTTGTTAAATTCTCCCCAATTCCTGGTCGCATTACTGCTGAAACATGTCCGATTGGGTAGTGTTTGGTTCAGAAGCCTTTATCTGCGATTTTTGACGGTAGAAAGTGCTGCTTCGTTCCACTACAATCTAACGTTAGCATACTGCTAACTATTAAGTAGCTACATGCTAATGCGACATAGCTGTAATCTCGGCCAATGCTGGTCATTTCTCCCCAAATTCCGGTCACTTTACTGCTGGGACATGTCCGGTTGTGTAATATTTGGTTTAGAAGCCTGAGTCCACGTTCGGACACCACTCGCTGCTATTGGCCATATTCGGACACTTCTGACCTGGATGGAAGTACGATCCGGTAGTTTTGACATCATTGATGGGACTTAATACCCCCAAAAAACCAGCAACAGTCCAGTGTTTACAGCGAGGATATAGGGGTGTCCGGTTATGTCCGGCCAAGGGTAGCACACAGCTAATTCACCGGTGATAGCGTACTTTAGCCGGTTCTTGGCGGAGGCTCCTTACATTCCAGGAAGCGTGCTGGCCAATCAGAGCAGACTGGGCTTTTTCGGGAAGAGGGATTAAAGAGAAAGGCGCTCCTACAGAGCGTCTCATACAGAGGGTGAATACAGGTGCAGCAGCCATGGGCAGTATGAGAAAAATAAAGTGTTTTTTTAACATTAAAGCATGTAAACATGTTCTATTACAAACATAAAATCAAGTATAATCTTGAAAATGCTATATAATAGTTGCCCTTTAAAACGGCTTAAGTGCCATATATCATATACTCCATATGTATGGATACATGCCGTGTGAAAAACAAAGAAAATGATTGGATTCAATGCTGACACAAATGTTAGGACTAAAAAAAGCTGTTTTGAGAATGAAGGAACAAAATATGGGTGCTGTTCCTAAACAGCCTCTGTTGTAGCCACTGAAAGCATCACTTATTGAATTTATATTGCACATTTATTGGAGCATCTAAAGGCTTTGCTCTTTCTAATACTTCACATATTCACCTTGGCAGTTATGTACAAGGCCATATTCAAAGTTTAATCTCACCTATTAATTCTCTTCTACCTGCTGCAGCACTTTACAAAAACTATTTCACAGCTTCGCAGCCGTGTTCACCAACTGGCAGTGCTCTTTGAATTTCCTTAATATTTAGTCTCATTCAGTCTTGGCCTCCGTTATTGCTTGATGAATTTCTAAGCATATGGCACATTCCTCTGCAGGTTAGCATATTGCAACATTGAATTTAGATTTAGTTAAGATTCAAAAAAGAAAGAAGAGAAAGAGAAAGAAGAAAACACCGTTGCTTGTCTTTTCCACCCCCCTCTCCCTCCCACTTCTGCTCTCCCCTCTTCTCCATCCATCTGTCGTTTCCCATAAATGCTGGGAAAGTGAAAACAGAGGGAGAGAAAAAAATAAGTGAAACATCTGATGAAACCCACGATGGTTTGCAGGAGCTGATAGCCCTGCAGTGTGGCCACTGTGTGTGCATGTGTGCACACTTCCTTTCATGCGAGTCTGTGTGTTTTGTGTTCACACACATGTATGAGAAAGGATATAATTAATGGGCTTGTGATTTAGGTATAGAAGAATGTAATTCCATTTCTTTCAGCATTTAAGATAATGCGAGATGTGCAATTTTTTCACCACAGACTTTTGTGTCAAGGTGAGAGATTGAATAAGATTTCAACTTCGGTACTATGTCTATTTTAAAGAATTTATTTCAACAAGGAGTTTGTCAAGTTAAATGCAGTGTGTGTGTACATAAGGGTACTTTGCAGTACACATTTATACAAAGATATTGGCTTTTTTGTCTTTGTGGTTTCTATGTCTGTGTGTGTGTGTGTGTGTGTGTGTGTGTGTGTGTGTGTGTGTGTGTGAGAAAGATAAACAGAGGCTACAGTTCATGTTGGAATCAGGCCTGTGTGAATGCCTGTCATAGATGGAAAAGGACATAAGATGAAGAAAGAGAGAAGAGACTGAAATAAAGAGAGAGACAGAACAGTTCCAGTTATCTCCTCTCATGTGTCAGTTGCCTGCTATTGATCTTGTGATCAACTTTTGCACATGTGGGCTTCAAGTATAACATATACATCCATATACTCCATCCAGGGAGTTTTTATTTTAATCCAATAAAACCGCTTATTGCCTCAGACCCCTATTTCAGGAAAATTGCAAATTACTTTAAGATTGCTGTTATGCAGATGAAGGCTCATAACATTATGATTGCAGACATTGCTTTTACATACACATCATATATGTTCTTTTCTTTTTGCCGTACACCCTACGCTGATTACTCATACTCAGTCTGAAGAGTGATTATTTTAAATAGCCCAGATGCCTGTCTGTGTGTGTGTGTGTGTGTGTGTGTGTGTGTGTGTGTGTGTATGCAAGCTTTGAAATCAACGTTATGCTAATCCTGTTCCACGCCTTGACAGTCTTATTGAGGAGACACATTAGCATAACTAGCTAGTGCCGGGAACAACAGGGGTCTGCGTTGTTCTTGTACAGTCTGTACGTTTGTGTGTCATTCTGTTTGAGGTGTGTATGTGAGAGAAAAGAGCTTTAAAGAGCCAGAATGTCAGTCTTCTCCCTCATTTGCTCTTTCGCTCTGTGGCCTCTGCCTGCTGCCTGAGTCTCATTTACACCTACCGAGGTGTGGGATCTGGGAGACTGCCACACACATACACACATAGGAGACCTTTTCATAACCATAAAGCATATGGTTGAGAGAAGGTGCTTGACTTATGACTTGACCTGGCATTAAGTCCCAGCCTTCATTTTCTCTGATCTGTCCTTTGTGTTTTTTTGCACTTGTTCCTGTTATAGAAAAGATTTACTAAGTGGGAAGAAAGATGGATAGATGTATGGATCGATAGATAGATTGATAAAAACCAGAAATGGATATTTATTTCTCACTTTCTTTGTTTTCTCTCTCTCTTTCTTGTTTCTCCCATCTCCTATTTGCTCTTGCTTGTTTGTTTATAACATAGAGCTTAATTCCCAGCAGGACACTTTGTGGGCAGAGCTGACACACACACACACACACACACACACACACACACACACACACACACACACACACACACACACACACACACACACACACACACACACACACAAACACACACTCTGCTGCTGGCACCCTGCCATCCTGTCTGGGCCTGTCTATGTGTAGGGGGCGAGCTGTCTGCCCTCATCAGTGCCAACATGTCGCCTATATGTGCACTGCTCCAGGGGGACCTGTGTATGTCTGAGTGTGTGTGTGTGTGTGTCCGTCTGTTCAGCCCTTTACCGATACCCAGTGACCATGTGCGGACAACAAAGCTCATTACACCGGTGACCCCAATCCCATTTGATTTGTGTATCCACATTGTATGGGCATGCATACACACACAAATACATACACAGACACACACACACACACACATATATATATATATATAGGCATAGAGACAATTTTGCATACATGCAGGTGGATGCAAATGTGCGGGGACATGGATACACCAACATTTATATATTGAGCAACATGCTGCTGTATTGTGCAGCAAGCCTTAAAGATGTTCATTTACTTACTGTACGAACTGTACATTCAAACAAATGCACAGTTCCTCTATTGCATTGCTCCAAAGTTGTTTATGTTCAGGTAAACATTGAGTTTCTGCTTTGTATATAATAATATAATAACAAGCTGCATTTATGACCATTACAGAATGTCCTACATATATACTGTATGGGTATTTTACAAGGTTTTCTGAACAATTTGTTTTAGTTTTGGTGCACAGCAACAGTAGTATAATATAATAGTTCTCAGGGCATTCATACAGTATATAAAGCTTACCCACAGGGGAGTTCTGCTTAAGGGCACTCAGTAGGGTGAACGTTGCAATTATCGGGGCCTGAATGCTGCTTACCTAACAGGCAGTGTCAGTTTAATTTAGAAATAAATCTCAACAGGTCCCTGGTTAGCGCACCTGGTAGAGCAGGCGCCCATATATAGAGGGTTACTCTTCAATGCAGTGGCTGCAGGTTCAACTCTGTTCTGCAGCCCTTTGCTGCATGTCATTCCCCTCTCTCCCCTTTCAAGTCTAAGCTGTCCTATACAAATAAAGGCATAAAAATAGATCTAAATAGTCACGTTTAAGTTTGTTGAATAAAAACCTAAATATTTACTCTAAGTCTTTTTCAAGTATTTTTTTTCAAAAGCCACAAGCTGTCTAACTCCAAACCCCTGTAGGGGTAATTGCCCTTCTCCCTTATCATGACTGGCATTTGCACATTATACTGACACATTGGTCCTTGCTGGCATTTGCCGATGAGGCAGAAGGGCAGTGTCATACACACTCATGCACCCGGACGCACACTCACACACATAAGGGTAGATTGCAGCACACGTTTATACAAAGATATTGGCTTTTTTTGTCTTTTTGGTTTCTATGTCTGTGTGTGTGTGTGTCTGTGTGAGTATGAGAGGCAGGGTCTTCTTTTCCCTGAGGCAGCAGTGCCAGGAAGTGTCGGAGCCAATAGTGAGTGCGCTCGGTAGGCCCCCTGAGCCACTGAACACTGATCTTTATGTCAGCTCAGAGAAATGGAATCACCCTTTTCTCTGTCAGCCATTCTTTGTGTGTGTGTGTGTGTGTGTGTGTGTGTGTGCATGGCAAAAGCAATGAGGAGACAAGAGCACTCGGCCTAGCTTTGAACTCTGTCACTTTGCCATAAGTCACTGCTTTATGCTGTCTCCATACTCTCTCTGTTTGAGATCTTGCCATCTCTGCTTCTCAGTTTACCCTTTATCTCTTGTTTCCTCACTCAAACTGTTTTCCTTCTCTATCAATACATTCCAGGGTTCTCCTATTGCAGGAAGACTACTTGGTTGATAAAACAATACACCAAAAGGTGCATTTGATATTCTGTAATTACAGCCATAGGCAGCAGGTGTTCGTACAGACACACACCTCTCCCTCAAGGTCTACGCATGTGGTCTTGTTACAACTTGAGGCTCTAATCACCATTAGAAGGTGTTTGATCTCAAAACACATGGGAAGGATCCACACATTGCAACTCCTTCCACTACTCAGGCATCAATTCCTTGTGATCCTGAGACTGGGTGGAGTTGAGACAAATGTACTGCCATCGTTGCTGTCAGTCAATCTACTGCAACATCAAAAGAATGCAAAAAAGATTGCATCCATTTTTCTATAAAAAGCTGTGTGGCTTTCATGCACAAATGTTTCCATCCATCCATCCATCTGATCTACTTACTCACCACATAATGGGGCTGGTTTCCTTGCTACAGCCCATTACCCTTTGGGCATTTAGTTGGAACTGTTTAGTTCTCCTCCAGTGAATACAGTTACAGTTCTCTTTCATTATCCAGCAAAGCGTGTCTCATGTCACTAAGGTGTGAACTCTGACTCCATGGACCTGAAACCCATCAACTCCAACATGTCACTGAAGTAAGGGATATCAATATTCAGCCTTCACTAAGACAGTCAATAATCATCATTCAGCCATTAACAGAACAATTTAAACTCAGATTGGGTAAAATGGGAAGGGCTGGTGTATAGTTTTACTCTGATCGATTCTTTTCTTGTGCTTGAGTCATTTTTGCATATTGTTTTATTGAGGTGAAATACATCATACTTTGTTGTTGAGTAGGCCTAATTCTAGTCTAGGTTTTCTGTTTTTCACACACTCATATTTTTCAGCCACAAAGTCCTTTTGTTGTTCTGTTTTGCTTTATTGTTTTATTATATCCTGTCTTCTAATGCTGTTTTTCTGCTTATTTTTTTCGTAGTCCGTTTTTATTCTAATATCTGTTCCCCGCCCTCTTGTGTTAAATCTCAATTTCTGCAGCAGACCCTGATCAATAATGTTTTATCTCATCTCATGTTGCATTTTAAAATGGTAAAGATGTAGTAATAGGCACACATCTTGGCTCAGTGTATGTTCCTGACTTCATGTGTGGTGCTGAAAGGTAGAGCAAAATGGGTCAGAATTGTTGGCACACTCACAAAATGTTAGAAACAAAATGCCCTTTTAAAACTGTGTATAAAAGGAGATTACAATTTAGTTGTAGTGTTAATAATTTGATGATACAGTGATGAGAGATGTGACGTGGAAGTTCTGCGGTAGATTCCATTTAAGATTAAGAGAAAATTCTGATTACACGTTTTTTTATCTGATTTTGCTCTGTAACATACCTCTTACAAAGCAAACATTGTTAACCCTCCATAAAAAAACAACTCTCTGTCCTTTCCAACACATCCAGAAATGTCAATTAACAGCACTGTCCTTCATTTGAATATTTCTGATTATTATGCAGCTCCTGCTCTTACATATTCAAAACGGGGTTCTCAATCCAATTAAATGGGCAATGTGCTGTAAAGGCGTGGGCAAACATGATTGAAGGCAGAGCTTAGGATGACAAACAAGAGCAATCTGAGGGAGATGGTAACCGCTTGCTGTGAAGTTAATGGAAGACTGTGTGATGATCACTGATGGAGCAATGGGTGGAGAATTGTATGTGTGTGTGTGTGTGTGTGTGTGTGTGTGTGTGTGTGTGTGTGTGTGAGAGAGAGAGACAGACAAAAAGAGATAAAGAGAGACTAAAAGGGAAGTGTGAGTATAAGGGAATAATAGAGCAATATGGGATTCTGGGTATAAGTTAAGAAAAGAAAATAAGTCTGAGAACATGTTTGTACAGATGCATATGCTTGCGAAAGGCACGTCTATGTGCTTCTGTGTGTGTGTGTGTGTGTCAATCTGCCCTTTGCTAGTACAGCATTTGATGCACCTGCTCTGTGTGCAGAGGAAAGAGACTCACATTGGACCTTATTTAATTTCACATTTAGATATGCAAGCTAAGCAGAGAGGCGGACAGTAATTAAAGTAATAACATTTTATTTAGAACACACTTAACAAACAATTTAAAATCAGGAACAAAAAGGCAATTAAAGTAACATCAGTATGTTATATCATCCAGAGAGAATGTTATTTGGAGGGAATTCTTAATTGGCAGAGTCAGAGGTGCCCTTTAGTCCTGCAGCCAATGCATTGTGTATGAAAGAATTGGTTAAAAAAAGGGATATGTATCTTGTGGAAATGTATTTCAAATAAGAGTTTATGCAATTATCTGTTGGTGTCTATAATTGTTTGTGTGTGTGTGTGTGTGTGTGTGTGTGTGTATGTGTGTGTGTGTGTGTGTGTGTGTGTGTGTGTGCGTGCGTGTGTCTTCATCTGCCCTTGGTTCAAAACCCAATCAGTGTCTTTAAAATCCGTGCTCAGGAGCAGCCTGATGCTGTTCTGTCAGACTGTCTGTCTGATGAATGCCTTGGCGTCCCACCGGCTCGCTAAATATGCGCAGTGAAATGAGCTGAAACACGGGCCTTAATTAAAAAGTGGAGACCCACAAAGATGTGATTAAAGCAACGCTCAGCGGATTATAGTGACTAAAGCGTCTCCGAAGGCACACAGAGAGAGCAAGAGAGAGGGGGAATCAGAGAGAGGAATGGGTTGGTGATTAATCCGCCACTTTCTGTCTTTTTCCTTTCATATTTTCTCTTCCTTTACATCATGCCTCATACAGAGCAAGTGATTGCCTTTCACTGACATTCCCAGTTACGGCTTTTAACTATTGATGTTAGCACTCTGGTTTCCATAAGGTTTAACATTTCTCACTTCTCACTGTTATGAATGGCAACAATAAAATATGATTTTCTTTTTACAGTGTGGACATACAGTTACAAACAAGCTCCCTCATGCAGTAAGAGCATTTCTGTGATGGTGTGAGCTGTACTGTAGGGTGATTAACAATGTATTATGTCCTTTTCATGGAAGTCAGCACTCAGACGGTAATTACTCAGGCCCTTTTATCGCTTTGTTAAGTAGCCGCAATGATGCTCTTATTAATAATGTAAGGTTTATTAATGACAAATACTCTCTTCTCTTTTCTTCTCTTCTCTTCTCTTCTCTTCTCTTCTCTTCTCTTCTCTTCTCTGTTTCATTTTTTTGTTCTTAAAAAAAACCTTAACAAAAGTGAACAGGGCTGCATTCGTAAGAGTGCTGTATTAAACCATTATTCATGTCTTTCATGGCTCCCAACTTAAGCAAATAAGATGATGAGTCACAAACTTTCTGTTTTTCCGACAAAGAAGGAAATAAATTACATTTATGAGGTAAAAGTGGAGACAACACATTCAACACCCAACTTTTACCGCCTTAAAATAGTACTTAAAGCTTATTTTTTAATCTTCCTCTGCTCCCATTCTCCAGGATGACCTGCAGTATATATGCACATATATATTTGCATACATACTGCATATACACAATATTCCAACATCTGGTTTCTTAGTGTATGGATGTCAGTTCCGATATTAATCAAATCCTTTTGCGCGCTATCAGCATGCTAAGTGGGATAGTGTTAGATAACATAGCGATAGATAGGCACTGCTTTCTGTAGATAATCTCTTTAACATCAGTATGATTAAAGGCTGCATCTCATATCCATAAGATCCGTGATCTAAGAGCTCTTTTATCGAATCGCTCCTGAATGAAATGAGTGTAGGATGAAAAGTAGGTGGAGAGGATGAGTATAGACTACAACCTCTTTCACACCAACGACCAGGGTTGGACCCTGATTATATGATCAGTGTTCAACCCTCTTTTTGGAAATTCAAACCAAGCCAGTCAACATGGGTATATCCCTGGCCCATGACAATTCAGAAATGACCTGGGTCACAACGCGGAAGCAATGCATAACAATTACTTTGAGTTCTAGAAATGGGCAGGGCTTTGACGCCACTGAACTTGTCACATACTCCAGTCCATCTGTACACCAGCAGAACTAATGTTTTGTAACTACTTGAAATTGTCATTTTACAGTAGAGAGAGAGAGAGAGAGAGAGAGAGAAATAAAGCTTATTTTATGATAGTTTCGCAGTGATTACATTCTAAAACACAAATAAATAACCATCAAACATTAACAGATGATTTTGTGCAGAGTGATTTCTCCTCCTCTGCATATTTATTGCAGCAGCTGGACAAGGACGTAGGTTACTCTAGTATTGATTTTTGATTTAATTAATTGATTTAATTTTTTATTTTAATTTATACTTTTTATTGATACCCAGTGGGGAAATTACAGTTAAATTATTAATTTAAGACGAGGGGAGAACATTTCTCTTTGTTTGAAGTCATTGAAAGTAAGGTTGGGCTTTGCTTCATGACTCATTTTATAAAAGAAAGAGAGAAGATTTGCACTACACGGCAGCCACACTGAACTGCAGTCTGCAGACGTGTGTGTGTCTCGAGCGAGAGAGAAAGAGAGAATATGAAAATGAAATATTTTCATATGTTTACGTTCTAACGCTGGGTTTTTACAGGCAGTTTTGCCTGGCGTATTGCTGTCTTGAGGCAGCGGGAAGTGATTGCGCCATTGACCAACAAAAACCTGGTCTAAAGTCAATAGTGCAGCATTTCATTGTTATTTTAACAGCAAATTAGTAAAATGCGCCTGGGCTTATGCACAGCGCGCGCACACTATGCTTGTCACCAGTGTTGGGAAGGATACTTTTGAAACGTATTCCGTTACAGAATTAGAGTTTAGATTCTCGGCCCAAGCCCGAGCCCGACCCGAGCCCGACCGGACCTTGGGTCGGGCTCGAGCCGTTATTTTCTGCCACATCCTCGGGCCGGGCCGGGCTGGACCCTTGATCAAGCAATTTTTTATTTTTTTTATCCATTACCTTATTATCCTATTTGGGTGGGGAGATAGCTATGCCATAATCAGAAATATTATAAATATATATATAGGCTATATAAAAGTAACAAATGTGTACAAAAGTTAGGCTGCAGTTACAAAATGCAGCACGTGTCATGCGCAGAGTCTCCTCCTCTCGCACGCATCACACCGGGAGCTTGAAGATGTAAAGAAAAAAAGAAAAACAGGAGAATTAACTTTGAGCAAGTGTGGAGGAAAGTCAGAGGTATGGAAGCAGTTTAAACAAGTCGTGGGCAGTGACAACAATATGTTGTTCATCATTGTTTCTTTTTTTTTACGTTTCTTCATTCGGATCCACTTGCGATCCGTTCCATTCTAAACAAACAGCGCAGTTTACATGCTTCGTCCTTGTTGTATTATTCTAAACAGATTTCTGCAGTTCAAACAACTCTGAATTGTAGTTGAGAACGTCAGTTATAACAGCCCACGTATTAAAAAATTGTCGGGTTTAAATCGGGCTCGGGCTCATAATTACAGTTAATGTGTCGGGCCGGGCCGGTCTCGGACGCAACGTGCTCGGGCTCGGGCAGGTTCGGGCTTCATTTTTTGGGCCGATCTAAGCTCTATACAGAATACAGAATACATGCCCAAAAATGTAATTTGTAACGTATTCCGTTACGTTACTCAATCTGCGTAACGTATTCTGAATACTTGGATTACTTCCACATTGAATTGCATTTTATAATTCAATTCAATTTCAATTCAATTTTATTTATAGTATCAAATCATAACAAGAGTTATCTCGAGACACTTTACAGATAGAGTAGGTCTAGACCACACTCTATAATTTACAAAGCCCCAACAATTCTAGTAATTCCCCCAAGAGCAAGCATTAGCAGTGGCTATTGCGACAGTGGCGAGGAAAAACTCCCTTTTAGGAAGAAACCTCGGCAGACCCAGACTCTTGGTGGGCGGTGTCTGACGGTTGGGGTTATGACGGTACGGGATGTAGCGTGGCACAGCAGAGCATGGGTGGACGCGGTGGATGCAGCAGGACGCAGCCGGACATTGCAGGAAATCGCAGAGCGTAGCAGGGTGTAGCAGGTCCATAGCCACAGCTGCACCCAAGACCCAGGTCTTGGTGTCACCCTAATCCGAGGCGATGTTCTGGGCGAAGAAGAAACATAAGGACTCCGGGGAGTAAACTCCCCAGAGCTAGGTTAGTAACAAGCACTTCTGGGACAGGATGTGCATGAAAGGAAACAAAAGAAAAGAGCGTGTCATAAGAAGGAAGGAAATTCCTCGGTAGTCTAGAATTATAATAGCATAACTAGGAGAGGCACTATATTATTGATTATACGATAGGTAAATCTGATGACTGTAAAGAGAAGCAGAGAAAAGCAGGGGTGCTGTGTCTGCAGCTATACACCCTGCCCTGCCGGTCTAGGCGTTCACTGCAACTCCTCACTCCCTAACTATAAGTTTTATCAAAGAGGAGAGTTTTCAGTTTAGTCTTAAATGTAGCGACGGTGTCTGCCCCCCGAACCCAGATTGGGAGCTGGTTCCACAGGAGAGGAGCCTGGTAGCTGAAGGCTCTGCCTCCCATTCTACTTTTAAAGACTCTAGGAACCACAAGTAACTCTGCATTCTGGGAGCGTAGTGCTCTAGTGGGACAATAAGGTACTAAGAGGTCCTCAAGATATGAAGGAGCTTGACCATTTAGAGCTTTATAGGTCAGAAGAAGGATTTTAAATTCAATCCTGGATTTTACAGGAAGCCAATGGAGAGAAGCTAATACAGGAGAAATATGATCTCTTTTCTTAGTTCTTGTCAGAACACGTGCTGCAGCATTCTGGATCAGCTGGAGAGTCCTAAGGGACTTATTTGAGCATCCTGATAATAAGGAATTACAGTAGTCCAGCCTGGAATTAACAAATGCATGGAGTAGTTTTTCAGCATCGTTTTGAGACAGGATGTTCCTAATTTTAGCAATGTTACGAAGGTGAAAAATGGCTGTTCTAGAGGTTTGTTTTAGATGGGCATTGAAGGATAAATCCTGATCAAAAATAACTCCTAGATTTCTGACAGTAGTACTGGAGGCCAGGGCAATGCCATCCAGAGTAATTATGTCTTCGGATAATGAGGTTCGTAGGTGTTTCGGGCCCAGCACAATAACTTCGGTTTTGTTTGAGTTTAACATCAGGAAATTGTAGGCCATCCATGATTTTATATCTTTAATGCATGCTTGAAGTTTAGCTAACTGGCTGGTTTCGTCTGGCTTGATTGACAGATATAATTGGGTGTCATCCGCATAACAGTGAAAGTTAATTGACTGTTTCCTAATAATATTGCCTCGAGGAAGTATATATAAGGAGAATAGAATTGGTCCAAGCACTGAGCCTTGAGGAACGCCATGGTTAATTTTAGCGTAATTGGAGGGTTTATTGTTAACATTAACAAATTGCGATCGATCAGAGAAGTAGGACTTAAACCAGCTTGGTGCGATTCCTTTAATGCCAACTAAATGTTCCAGTCTCTGTAAGAGGATGGTATGGTCAATAGTATCGAATGCAGCACTAAGATCTAATAAGACAAGTACGGAGACAAGTCCTTTGTCTGAAGCACTTAGAAGGTCGTTAGTAATTTTCACCAGTGCCGTCTCTGTGCTATGATGCTTTCTAAATCCTGACTGAAAGTCCTCAAATAAGCTATTGCTATGTAGAAAATCACATAACTGATTAGCGACTACTTTCTCAAGGATCTTGGAGAGAAAGGGAAGGTTAGATATAGGTCTATAGTTGGCCTCAGGATCGAGGGTGGGTTTTTTCAGTAGAGGTTTTATCACAGCTACTTTAAATGACTGCGGTACATAACCTGTCAATAAAGACATATTTATCATATCTAGCAATGAAGTGTTAACCATGGGTAACGCTTCTTTAAGTAGCCTCGTTGGGATGGGGTCCAAGAGACAGGTAGATGGCTTTGCTGAAGAGACCTTTAGCATTAATTGTTGAGGGTTTATAGGATAAAAGCAATCTAAGTATATGTCAGGTCTAGTCGTTCTTTCTAGCAGTCTGTCAGTTAAAGGTGACCCATTAGAGGTTGAGAGCAAGAGGTGATGAATAGTATCTCTAATTGTTATAATTTTATCGTTAAAGAAACTCATGAAGTCATCACTACTCAGAGCTATAGGAATAGATGGCTCAATAGAGCTGTGGCTATCTGTCAGCCAGGCTACAGTGCTGAAAAGAAACCTTGGGTTGTTCTTATTTTCTTCTATTAGTGATGAATAATAGTCTGATCTGGCCTTTCTTAGGGTCTTCCTATAGGTTTTCAGACTGTCTTGCCAGTCTAAACGAGATTCTTCCAGTTTGGTGGAACGCCATTTACTTTCAAGTTTGCGCGAGATTTGCTTTAATTGACGAGTTTGGGAGTTATACCAAGGTGCTAGTTTCCTTTGCTTCATCGTCTTCTAGCAACAGAGTCTAAAGTAGTCCGTAGGCAGGCCGTAGCACCGTCTACGAAATTATCAATTTGACAGGGACTAAAGTTTACATAAAGATCCTCTGTTATATTACGGCACGGTAATGAGTTTAGTGCTGTTGGAATAACTTCCTTAAATTTAGCTATAGCACTGTCAGATAGGCTTCTAGTGTAGAAGCTTTTATCTAATTTCGTATAGTCGGGTAGTAAGAATTCGAAAGTTATTAAGAAGTGGTCTGATAATAAAGGATTTTGCGGGAATACTATTACGTCTTCAATTTTGATTCCATATGCCAGCACAAGGTCAAGGGTGTGGTTAAAACAGTGCGTGGCCTCATGCACACTCTGACTGAAACCAATTGAATCTAGTAGTGAGTTGAAAGCAGTACTAAGGCTATTGCTGTCAACGTCCACATGGATATTAAAATCACCTACAATAAGTACTTTGTCTGATTTTAGGACTACACATGATAAAAACTCTGAGAATTCCGATAAAAATTCAGAATATGGACCTGGTGCTCGGTAGACAATAACAAATATAATAGGCTGTACTGTTTTCCATGTTGGATGCTGAAGATTAAGAACGAGATTTTCAAAAGAGTTATAATTTAGTTTAGGTTTAGGATTAATTAACAGGTTTGAGTCAAATATGGCTGCAACTCCCCCTCCTCGGCCTGAGACTCTAGGAATTTGAGTATTAATATGAGTGGGAGGAGTGGCTTCATTTAGACTGACATACTCTTCATGGCCCAGCCATGTTTCAGTAAGACAGAATAGATCAATTTGATTATCGAATATCAATTTGTTTACTAGTATTGCTTTAGAAGACAGAGAGCTGATATTTAGTAGACCGCATCTAATCTAATCACTCTTTTGGTTACCTGTGATTTAACTGATCTGAGTCGAGTTACAGACACTGTCTCGTTTTTTGGGGCAGGTTGTGGCTGACGTGAACTGGATGCTAAATTGACTATGTTTGCAGTCAACTTCTTATTACTTAGGGGATTCAACACTTTGTATGGTCTATTGTTGATTATAACTGGAATAGTACTAGTACTACATGTTACCCTGCAGAAAACATTTTCAGATTCATTCACTTGTAAAGTGCCATTAGGATCAATACCTGGGGGGCATGAATCTGTGATATTTTCAACAGAATGTCAATACTTAACTTTCAGTGTGGTCATTATGTTGTCAGATAGCAGCCTGGCTCCATGTCGGTTTGGGTGGAGACCATCATGTTTCAGCAGGCTGGGCCTCTCCCAGAATAAGTTGAAGTTGTCGACATAGGGAATGCCCAGGGAAGCGCAGTGGGGTTTCAGCCAGGTGTGGAGCCAGAACAGTCTGGACCATCTTTCAGCACCCTTTCTGTAGGTAGGTAGAGGCCCAGAGATGACGATCCGTTTTCCTGTGCCCATCAGGGTGGTGATGAGAGTGGTGAAGTCTTTTCAAAGTGCTGTCGACCGTCTCTCTCTGATGTCGTTTGTGCCCACATGCACGATGATGTTGTCAACCTTAGCGTGGCAGGCGAGGATGCTGGGAAGTTTGTGCTGGATGTCACGGATCTTGGCACCAGGGAAGCAGTAGACCTTGGACGGACCGCTAGGTGTAGGGGGAATGTAGAGGTCCCTGACCATGGAGCTTCCGATGACCAGCGTGGAAGTTGTTGGGTCTGAAGGGGGGCCAGGATGAGCGCCGTGGGGACGAGGCAGAGAAGGGTTTCCGCAGAGCAGAGGGAACTCCTCATCGTTCATCAGAATGGTGTAGCGATTTTCTAGTCGTATAGGTTGGGCTGGGCCTGAGCGTTGTCCTGACCGCCTGCTGTGGTGCTTGCTTATACGCCAAGGCTCAGGCTGGTGTGGAGTGGAGCTGGTCAGCAGAGTTGACTTGGTTCTCGGCAGAAGCCGAGGAGAGACGACAGGGACAGAGGTTGTATTAGTGAGTGGTGGGGTGAGAGTAGTGCAGGGCAGAGTGGAATCAAGACATCCGACATTAGTGTGTGTGTGAGGGGAACTTCCAATGATAATGGTGTCAAGGAACTGTTCATTCACCTTGATCTGGTGGAGAGTCGCTATTCTGGCTTCAAGTTCCACTATCTTCTGGCTGAACAGGAGGCACGAGTCGCAGCCAGGTGTGCAGCTGAGGGGGGGCATCGTGTAGCTTGCTAGTTTAGCTAGTAGCAACGTTGACGGAGGCCCTCTCCAAAACCGATCCTTCTTCACTTGCACTTCACAAGTTAACACTTGCGGATGCTCCTGCTTGTGTTAGCAAGCTGTGGATACTCTGTTACTACTGCCAAAATATAGAAAAGAATTCCAAGGAGGCAAACATCCTAAGGGGTCCGCGTCACCTCCCCGCTAGCAGACAGGCTAACTAGCCGTTAGCACAACAAATAGCTAGACGTTGGTTAACGGAGCGGAGGAGAGTTTTACAAACAACGGAGAAACTGCGGCCAGACAGGTCCGGTTAAAATACAGCTAGACGGTGCAAAGAGTGACTGTATTTCACTGTAGAGGACTTAAATCGCAGGACGTTATAAGTGTAGGAATGCGGCCATCACACACAGCTTACTAAACAGGCCTATTCTTGTGTGTTCTTCTGCTCCAACTGGCTGAATGTGTACCTAAACAAGCAGATAGATTTTTGTATTTGTAGTCCCGAACTGCATACTACAAAAATCTAACCGCAGTCTAAGCTACCACGAGCTAATTTTAGCTAACGTTAGCTAGCATGTCAAACGGGGCTAGTCAGTCTTTCAACGGCTCTGGGGCTAGTAAATCAGCACATAGGAGAATGTAAAGTCGCACACGTCAACTATAAAATAACAAGGTGACCAGTAAAACTACAGCAGACGACTATATCCTTGGCTAATAAAAAAAAAAACTAAAAAAAACGTAAGATGCTTCTTCAGGTTGGAGGTGGAGTAATTTGGACGCTGAAAGGAGGTTGGTTGCTGGCAAGCAGAGGTTGTACTCCACAGTTATATTTCGTTCTCCCTTCACTTTCTGTAATGTGAAATGCTGTTTGAATTTCCAAGATAGAAACGCATTCCTGCCCTGGCTCTGTTATGCCGGTTCCGGCTCCATCTCTACCTCTATCAGTGATCACGCAAATAGCTAATTTTTTCGTTTTCATATTGGGGCTTCTGGAAAATGCATGGAGTTGCCTTAATTTATTCAGAGAGTGAATAAACTCGTGAAACAGAGAAGTATCGCCATGTAATCCATTGATTTCAACAATGTAACTGTATTCTAAATACCAACTATTTAAATTGTAACTGTAACGGAATACTGTTACTCATAATTTGTATTCTGAATACGTAACGCCGGTACATGTATTCCGGTACTCCCCAACACTGCTTGTTACACACACACAGGGAAGCGCAGCAGCACACAAACATGCAAAAGTTTACAAATAAAAATATAACGGTGCAAATCCGCCATCATAATAGCAATGCGCCAAGGTACAAATGCGCATGGCTTTTAAAGGGAATGGGCGATGACACTCTGATTGGTTTATTGCATGTTACGCCCAAAACACACCTATGAATTAATGAAGACACTAAGTACAACCCTTTTGAACCATGCGCCCGGCGCACGGACCCTTTTTTCTGCCGCCAAACTAGCAAAAGTGGATTTAGACACACCCTAAACGCACCTGCGCCATACGCCTCACGCCCTGCGCCCAAAATCTGTGTTGTTGTTTTATCAAAGGGTGCGGCGGACTGCCCCACTCTAATTTCCCACCAATCACATACTTTGTCCCGCCCCACCTGGCGACCTGGGTCGGTAAGCCGAGTAAATCCAGGAGGGTTACCCCATTCACACAGTCAACCTGGGTATAACCCTGATTGAGCCATCGGTGTGAAAGGGGTAGAAGAGGGAGGAAAGGAATAAATGAATCAGTTCTTATTTATTAATAACCACTGCATTTTGTCTTCTCTTTCCCTCTTTTTTTGACAGGGAGGATGTAGATTAAATGTGGGAAAGAGGAGACAGATGAAGGAGCAAATAGAGGGAACACAGGGTCTGAGGGAGCTAGGGTGGAGGGGAAGAGTGTAAAAAGGAAGAAAGTGACAGACGGAGTAATAAAGGAAAATAAATTGAGCAGCAGAAAGTGTGAGAAAGATGGCATAGAGGTATAGAAACAGGTCAAAAACGGTGGACAAATTGATGGTAGCCGGACAAGTAGCCTAATGACGAAAAGATGAATTGAGAAAAACATAAAAGAGGAAAAGAGGAAGAGAAGATTTAGAAAGTAAGTAAACAAATATAATAATAATGAGCCACAAACGGCAATCAAATTGGATGAATAAGTGTATGGTTGGAGGAATTAGTTGCGCATCCTACAATTCTTTTCAGTGAGAGGCAGGTAAAGCATTCAGCAGTTGGAAAAGGACACATCTACAGGTCTTAGCTGAGGCTATTTATGCAAGTCAATTTCAGTCCGTCAGAGGCTAAACAAGGCAGGTAGAGTAAGTGCTTGCACAGCCTTACAACACCTTCCATTATGCACCAAGAGACACATCACATGGGTCTTTTTGCATTTGCATTTCTAACTCCTCCACATCATAACGTGATCCCTCACATTCACACATTACCTGCTTCCCAACCCCCATATCTCTCAATGACACTATCTGATTAACAACCTCTGCAGGCCTTCCTCACCCCCTCTTACCATTTCCTCCCCCCTCCATCCTGTCATACTACACCCTGTCCATCTCGTTTTAATATTTACACATCATCTGTGGATATATCCCAGTTAAACAGACAGCTGGTGACTGGGACAACACCAGAGAGAAGACTCACGATGGCGTGAGACAAACTCCAAGCTTATGTGCATGTATTGTTTGCATGGTAGATACCTTAATGCTGGGGATAAACTACATGGGCATCAGTTTGATTCTGAAGTTTAAGTCAGCTGTACTTTCAAATGTTTGCACTAACTGGCCAGATCAGACTATATTGTACTATGTGAGGGTTAAGGACTTAATCTATTGGCTCAAAAGCTAGTTTGAGACAAGTCTCCAGGTTATGAATCAAATGGCCATTGACCTTAAGCTAAAATAAGATCTGCGATTGCCAAACGGAGTTCAGTGAGAGAGAAGGAAAGAAATAAGCCATAAAGTGAAAGAAGAAAAGAGTTTGACCCTGAGGTTGGTTTTCCCCCCATGCTCACTCTGTGAGCCACCAGCAACACTGAATGAAAATGCCAGATGTTATATGGACAATTCTATCTCTCCAGTAAGTACTAATAATATCTAACTAATATCTTCCATCCCTCTAAAAATGTTTTTATTATTCATTCAGTCAAATGAGTTTATTCACTTCTGTCAGGATGTTATGTTTTCACTCTTTTCCTGTTTCTATGTATGTTAGTTAGCAGGATTTTGTCAAAAACTATATTACAGATATCAATAAACTCCGATCAAACATTAGACCATAAGTTAAATATGTATGGATTGCTTTTTGGTGGCCATAGTGCCGCCATTTAGCTAGTTATAAAGCACTTTTTTTACCATTTCTACCATTTTGTAATTCTTACAAAAAAACAATTCCATCAATACTCCTGTGCAGTTGCAACCAAATTTAGATTACATATTCATATCAACTTAAGTCAAACCTGCATAATATGATGGTATTTAGCCCTATAATTGGCACTTCGATAATGCAGCCTTATTGGAAGTATCTGCTCACTGAGTGCTACTTGGATAATGTATCTATCCCTCTACTCCAGTTATGTATTCATTCATAGGTTTTTCCACACATTTTATCCATGAATAGTGTACACAAGTTCCTCGACAAAGTCAAACAAGTTAATTAGAAGTAGCGTTACTTTTTCTCAGCACGTGCTCGCTCTCTGTCTTCTCACTTGCACTGCAGCACTGTAGCTCACCTTAATAAAGCAGTCATTAATTCCTCCATTATATAGTGGGCTGCTTGCCTGACTTGTGCTGTCACCTGCACTGCTGTAAAAACATCCAATGTTGAAAAGGTCAAGGTGCCATCGCGACTTGGCAAGTGAGAGTTTGCAGCTGTAATGCACAGACATAACTGTCACTGTCTGTCCTAGAAGCTGTAAGTGTGACACACACTCTCTACTCGTTATCTCTCCAGGACTCTGCAGCTGAAAGTGCTGTCTTCCCAGCAGATCAGATAGAGACAGTGGTTCATCATACTAGTTAATAAATGATGAAGCCATGCACCTTGGTAGATACCAGACAACTGATAATCAGAATATGAATCGGTATCTGCTGTATGCTCAAACTAATGGCACATGCAAATCAGAGATCTTTTGGTGCCCCTATTATTAGGGTCTTAGGCAGTGTCCTCATTTAGAATCCTAGTGGCCTAAGGGTAGACGCTCCCCCTGAGCCTCTCAGTGCTGGCCTGGTGTATCTAGATGCTCTCAATGATCCAGGAGTAGAAATTGCTCAATATTTGAGGGGCTATCTGGAATTTCCTCAGGCGCCTAAGGTGAAACAGTCTCTGCATACCCATGGGGTTCTCTGTTGTTAAGGATGAGCAAACTTAAATTTTCTTATGATAAGAGATGTCATCACTTTTGAATCTGCTCAGTTACTCTGCTAAATTACAGAACACATTATGTATATCTTAAGAAATACAGTGATTGCTTTTTTTAATAAATATATTATTGTAGAAAAATTAAATGAATAAATATATTTTTCTTTTATATCTGACATGTTGCTATTTGTGCCTGACTCTGCTTTCTGACCCCTGACCTTTAAAGGAAAGTATTTTCTCCCTTTGGGAAATGGCATTCTACAAAAAGGGATTACAGTAATACACAGTGACATTTTGTCTAAGTTTCTAATTGTCTGATCTTTATTCCAGTGCAAATACAGTACAATCACCACTGTCAGTCGAAAGCTGCACATCTTAAAGACAGACTTGTCTGCCATTAAGGAATCCAGGAAAACATCTGCATTTCACATACTCAGTCCCACAGTCCCAGTTTAATAAACCTTTCTCTGCACATAAAGGACCACTATAAAGTTTAAAGCAACACACAACTCAACAAGCTGGATTTTAACTCAGAAATAAAGGCATGTGATGTTATCTCTCTGTTCTCACTTACAGAACACACATGCTCAACATGCAGCACATACAATCTACAGCTCAACTACTGTCCCCTTGCTGATTACCTCTGAAGTCAGCCTGGAGGTGGAAGAATAATGATCATAAAAATGTCATCACACATCCACTGCTGAGAAAAGAAGAGTGCAGGGCTTTCCATTAGGTAAAAGGCTTTTTCAAGGGTCAGGCCAACAATGTGAAAGACAGACAAAAGTAATGTCCATGTAATTGTGTGGCCAGAGAGGCTTGGAGAGGTAGAAAAGATGCTGTTTTGTCTAAATATAAGAGATTGCGATGTGTGTGCATGAGAGCGAGACAGCGTACGTGAGACAGCGGGACTAAAAATACTTAGAGGCAGGAAGTTAGCGGGGGTGTCAGCCCAGAGTACTGAGAGAACACCACAGCTAGGTGAAACCAACTGATGAGGTGTCTTACTCCTACACACATATACATATACAGCTGTGTTCCATATTTCTGTGTTTCCTCTCTATCTGATACTGCGACCTTAAACATGGTGGACTGAATTTTGATACAGTGTGAATAAAAGTGTAAGAAGAAAGAACTGTACTGTTTCTTTTACTTAAAGTAGTAATGGAATTGGTTCAGTAAATGTTTCTCTGGAATATAGAAAGATGGTGTTCTTATAAACCAGACAAGACTTGTGTGTTGATTGCACTGTGAGAAGCTGCTTGGGTCCCTTCTCTTGATTTTTCTCAGGGGCGTTGCTGCCTGGTGATGTTTACATGTTCAAAGCAATGACAACAGGTGACATGATATGGATACAATGTGCCATAAAGCTGGCTAACTAACAATGTTATGTAACGTAGCATGAGTTTATTTACCATTCACATGGCTGTGGTGATCAATTTTAGATGAGCACATCTGCAATTAATCATTAAGCAATCAAGATTCACGCAATGGAAAAAAAATATGCTAACTTTCATATATACATGAGATGGTGATACACTGTTTTGCATATTAGGAGATTTGATTTTCCTCTAGTTCCACCAGTTGAGGTACAAATATCTGTACTGTGTTCTCCCTCTGCCTTTTGCCCCCACTTCTAACAGAGCTAGCAGTCTGGTAGAAAAAAGAGAAACATAATCTTTTCCTATAAAAGCCCTCTATTGGGGGAGCGAGGCCAGATGTGTTGAGCAGTGTGATCAATCTGCAAGGCTCATCTGGCTGAGGAGGCTAAAATTACACAGAGGGCAGCAAAACAAATCAGATGTGGCAAATGGAACCATGAAGTAAACTTTCAAGATGCTTTTTACCTGAGGTAAATGTTGGTTTCAAAACCTCAGATGCAAACTCAACTAAATATCATATGCTGCATGTTGCTGTGGCCATAGTCTCTGTGTGAGCACATGGTGCTTAGCTATGACTTGAGTTGATGAAGGGGGGAGAGTGTGTGGAATGACCAGGAGATTGGAAAGGAGAGGAGGAGAATGGAGAGCTTTCATAAGTAAAACTCCTCCTCCTTCCTTCATACATCTCACTCTCCATCTCTCTTATTTCACTCCAGCTGTCCCTCTTACCCTCCTTCATCCCGCTTGCTGCCTGGCTGGCTGAGCTAGATGTAAGATCAGAAATGAATTTATCAGCCTGACGAGCTCCCCGCGACAATTTTCCCAGCAATATGTAACTGTTTGAAGTCTGAGGCGGTGCAATGTGGTGGCTAACACAATCTTATCAAACCAGAGAGGGCTGGCTGGAGAATCTAAGCAGGCCTCCCCGGTCTGTTGGATATTATTCACTCTGATGGCTTCAAGAGCTTTATCAGCATGCCAGAAATACTGAGTAACTGAGTAAAGCCTGTTTCTGTATCTGTCTCTGCCTTTACACACAGACATTGTTACACTTTAACACATAAATACACATGTTTGCATGTGTTGTCCTTTTTAAACACACACTTGAATGGGCTCACTGAGTCCCACACACTCATACATATATTTTTTATGAACTCACTTGCCTATTAAGCCTCCTACCACAGGAAGGTGTAGACAGAATTGGACTGGACATACAATCCCAGACACACTGCCTGTCAACCTCCTACAGCCACAGTTACACACACACACACGCACACACACACACACACACACACACACACACACACACACACACACACACACACACACACACACACACACACACACACACACACACATACATTGGATTGGTCCCAGTGTCTGCCATCTGCGTGTGTTTGTATGTTGGCCTATTGTACCAGGGAATGTGTTATATTAATGTGTGAAAGTGAATGAATGGGTGTTGAAATGAGTCTTTTGATATTTGGAAAGTACAGAAGGTCAGGCTGTTACATGCTGTTAGGGCCAATGTGTTTTTTTGAAGAAAGTTTAGACTGAAGTTTGTACTCAAAGTGCAACTTGGACTTAAACCACTTAGAGCTTTGAAGCCAAATGTTTTTTTTCCTTTTTTTTAAAGTATATTTTAATGTGAATTATACATGGTTTGATTCAAACAGGAAAGGTGGGAGAAGACCCTTACGTGAACAATAGTCATTCTTGTTGGCTTGATGTTGTTGTCACATCTTTGAAAACACTATAGTATTAGCAAAAGCTGGCTGACATATTCCAGTGTGGTTTTCTTGTGAATTCAGAGTCTTTCAATAGCAATAGGTACTCATCACAGAAAACAAAAAGTAAAAGTTAAAGCTATAGACATTTTTTAGAACACTTTGTTACAGCATTGACTTCCTTCAAGGAAGTTGCCCATAGTTTCCTTCTTTTTTTTTTTTTTTTTTTTTTACAAACCAATTTCTAAATATACTGTATATTACGCTTATTTCATCAATTTAACAATAGAACAAACATTTAAGTTCAAAGGCTTTGAAAGTATTTACAGATACATGGAATTTTGTATTACTATAAACATAAAACCTGTAACTTTAACGGTGACGACATTTTAAGATTTAGTTCTTGTTTGCAGTGACCTTGTTACGATGGAATTGGTACTTGCTGAATTGCCACACTGGCTGTTTTCTGTTATGAATTTTCAGTGCTGGTATGTGAAACTTCTGTCCTCCAGTGTTTGCAGTAATTAAAAGGTGACAAATATTGTTTGTAAAAGAAAGTTTGTGTTCCAAATTCAAAGGCTGCAATCATAAGCTTGTGTTTGAAAGTTTTAAGTTGTGTGCAATTCTTTTGATACATTAGATTTCCGAGCACAGGTGTTGTTTTAATGATTCCGTTGGTCAAAGCTCGGCGAGTATGAACTTGTGCAGCAGCACCCACAACAGGAAACAGCTTTCTGTATCTTAATATAGATTTGATATCCTCTGTGAACTGTTTCCTTTTTTTGCAAGAAGTTTGAACTTCTACAAGAGGGATACTTTTACAGAAGTACCTTGTCCCAGGGCATGGGGGCTAGAAGTTACACGCTACTTTCTGAGAGTTTAAGTCAAACCGCAGGCAGTTGTGTGGATACAGATCTTATCAAGCACTATTATGTTTTGGTAATTCAAGGCAAATCGTTTCAAACAGGTTTTTACATAGTTTAAAATCATTATCATTGAGTATTGTTAGTGTCTAAAATAAATCTCAATTTTCTCCCTGTGGTTGGTCCAGTTTAACATTAACTGTAAAGTCAGGAATTTTATTTAATTTGCATCTTTATAAGAATATTTAAGGTTAACATTTAAGGTTTTCCTGCAGGGAAAAAAAACAACCTCCATTAACAATGTAGCTTGTTGACCTGTTATATTTACATACATTTTGGTCAGGCCTTGCACCTATATAGGGTACTGAACCAAAGGAATAATTCTTTACCACTTTTTTCCATGAATGCTGATACATCCTTTACAGTACAAACTCCTTCAGCACATATAGACACAAAAAAAAGCTTTGATATGAGTCGACTGTATAGAAAGTATACTATTTTACTATGTCAAGTCAAAAGCCTTAAGTGATCATTTTAATATATTTTCTTTCTCAGCTATAACTTATTCTTCCAGTATAAAGCCGTGTTTATGTTTTAATCATACATCAGATAAAGCAGAACATGAAGGAGAAATATAGGATTAACCCACATACTGAATGAAGAAATAAAAGTTTCTTGTAAATCCTAACTTGTCTTGGACCTACACTTGGGGTTAATTTATTTATGCAGAGAAGATATAACAGGTTTATATTTAGGTCTATCATGGCCATGTGTTTAAATGTGATTTCACACATAAAAATCTATACATTTGGTCCAGGCAGGACATAACATGTGGCGCAAAAAAAATGCACAGCATGATGCAAACGCCTTTCATGCATGGAAATGATTTTGATCACTTAATGCTTTTGAAAATACACACAAGCTTTGGAATGCTGGGCTTCTAGAGAATTTTACTTAAAGTAAAAATAGGGCACAGGCATTATGAATATCTTTAAAGGGGGGGGGGGGTTCAATGACATAAAATCCTTACAATATAATGCAAAATAACAAAACAATATTCAAAAATATGCCCACATTTTGGCAACACCTCTCTAAAACAGTTTCAATAAAATTGGACATAATAATCACTATTATTGCAGAGCACTTGGACTGGATTATTCAGAGGTATGTATATATATATATATATATATATATATATACACTCACCTAAAGGATTATTAGGAACACCATACTAATGGTTTGACCCTATCCTATCATTATGGGCCTACATTTCTAAAGAATGCTTCCAGCACCTTGTTGAATCAATGACACGAAGAATTAAGGCAGTTCTGAAGGTGAAAGGGATCCCCCACACCATTACACCACCACCACCATCAGCCTGCACAGTGGTAACAAGGCATGACGGATCCATGTTCTCATTCTGTTTACGCCAAATTCTGACTTTACCATCTGAATGTCTCAACAGAAATCGAGAATCATCAGACCAGGCAATATTTTTACAGTCTTCAACTGTCCAATTTTGGTGCGCTCGTGCAAATTGTATCCTCATTTTCCTATTTTTAGTGGAGATGAGTGGTACCCGGTGGGGTCTTCTGCTGGTGTAGCCCATCCGCCTCAAGGTTGTGCGTGTTGTAGCTTCACAAATGCTTTGCTGCATACCTTGGTTGTAACGAGTGGTTATTTGAGTCAAAGTTGATCTTCTATCAGCTTGAATCAGTCGGCCCATTCTCCTCTGACCTCTAGCATCAACAAGGCATTTTCACCCCCCAGGACTGCAGCATATTGGATCTTTTTCCTTTTTCAGACCATTCTTTGTAAACCCTAGAAATGGTTGTGCGTGAAAATCCCAGTAACTGAGCAGATTGTGAAATTCTCAGACCAGCCCGTCTGGCACCAACAACCATGCCACGCTCAAAGTTGTTTAGATCACCTTTCTTTCCCATTCTGACATTCAGTTTGGATTGTCTAGACCAGGACCACACCCCTAAATGCATTGAAGCAGCTGCCATGTGATTAGTTGATTAGATAATTTCATTAACGTGAAATTTAACAGGTGTTCCTAATAATCCTTTAGGTGAGTATATATATATATATATATATATATATATATATATGCTAGCAACGTAAAAAGTTTTTTTATTTTTATGTTGCTAGCAGTACTTTAACAAGGACAATTAAATGGCTTGCTCAAGGGCACTGAAGTAGTGGCTTTAAGGTGGAAAGGTGAAGCTGTCTTTCATTCCCCTGTTAAGTTTTCTAATATCCCAAGGGAATTTAAAATGACCTTTATTCCTAAGTTCATTTCACAACACCATTGTGTGGAGCGGATGGCACTAGCACCAGCTATCATCCTGCAAATGGCACACATGCAACAACTTGTCACCGCACTCAACACTTTGTGATAAATCTCAGCGAGGCTGCGTGGCTGCAGATACTGATGGTCCGCCCACACTGGTGTCAGAATGTCTCATGCTCAGTGACATATTAGCATCTCTCAGATCAGTTGACACAAAAGTCAGTGTCATTGTCAGTGTTGATTGGTTTAATTGTTTCTGTATGTCCTGCATTGCTCTTTTCCTCACAGTAAGACATCATGCTACATGCTAAACATTGCTTATATACTTGGGCATATAAGCAATGTTGCAAATTTAATTATACCAATAAGCAATATCAATGAGATAATGTTGTAGAGTTTTTGCATTTCAAGTTCAAATTTCAGTTGTTTCACTTTGAAACACGTTTTCTACGAATGATTTTTTTTCTGCGTGCATTAAAACATTTATATATGAACATCACGTCAATACTTTAAAAATGATAAATCCAAAAACTAATTTAAAATCTACTTTCTCTTTGGTTCCTCCCTTTTGATTTCCTTTTAGAATGACCTCAACAATATCATCAAGACAGACATACAGACAGGCAGCTGTGCCCACGGACATGCACTGAGACACAACTGTAAGTACAATATTCATATTCATACAGACAGACATTGTCTCTCATTCTCTCTCTCTCTCTTTTACACACACACACACACACACACACACACACACACACACACACACACACACACACACACACACACACACACACACACACACACAGGACAGGGCTTATTTGAGGTTATTATGGGATATTAGTTTGGCTTGGGAAATGACAGGGCTTTGCACAGATGCTGCCGTTGCGTAGCAACCAAGGTAATTTTCAGCTAGCCCTGCTTCATTTTAGGTGATAGAAATGTTTTTTTTTTAATAAAACAAGAGGAGTGGAGATATTTTTGTCTGCCAGCCATGGAGAGCAAGAAATGGGGAAGGAGAAAGAAAAAACATGGAGGATAATTTAACAATAGTGTGTTGATTTTGTTAAAAATATTCAATGATTCGGCTTGAGCTTACAATAAATTGTCTAGAATAATTAACTTACCTCAATAAGATAACCAGATATTCAAAATACAATATAAATATATAATACAGTATCATTACTGTGGATGAAATAAATTCAATGGTGTAAGTTCTTGATAGTATCAACAAATAAAACAATCACCTTACATTTAAAAAAAGTGTAACTTATTAACATGCATCCTTGATTTTCCTTCAAGGGTCCATGAAGTTCAAAATGCAATTTAAAGAGTGACACAATGCTCCCAATACTACAATCCTATAAAACAGCCTCAAAAATATTCCTGGAGTACTGGTGTCATAAATCTCCCTCAGTGGCTAAACATTTTAGAGATAATTGTACTCTGGAGCAATGGCATTCTAAATCTTTATTTAACATTTTGGTGATTAAAAATAAGACAAAGACAATAGGAATTAGCATCTTAAATGTCATACATGCACTCTACCAGCTACTTCTTGCATGAAGGGAGAAAGAGAGATAGGGAATGAAAGAAAGAGGTAGACAGGGAAAAACAGAGAGATATAGATGGAGAGCTACTGTAAAACATGGTGCTGTAGTGGCAGATAAGTGTTTTTTTCTGGTGGGCCAGATTAAAAGACTACAATTTCCCGATGAATATATTAACATTTTATGAGGCGAATCAGGGACTGGCAATCTCTCCCCTTGCATAAATAATGAGCTGGTTTAATATGACTGCCTGGTTGGGAGTCTCCCCTGACATGTGTGAAATTGAATGGGATGTGTGTGTGTGTGTGTGTGTGTGCAGAATGTGTGTAAATGGGAGGAACAATGTGTGTGTTCAGTGGAGGGGGCATAAGGGATATGTGTTGGGGTGTTGGCTGGTGGTGCATGTGTGTGTCTGCATTTGGATATCTGTTTGGTATTGGCTCTTGGTGTGTGTGTGTGTGTGTGTGTGTGTGTGTGTGTGTGTGTGTGTGTGTGTGTGCGTGCGTAGGCAGGATGCTAATGACTGGAGCCACTGGCAATGTAACAGGACATTACACACATGTACATACACACGTACACAGGGGCACACAAGCACCTTGTTGATATGTGCAATTAAAAGCTTCTCAGCTGCAAATTAGACTGTACAAAGCTTTCCAGATGTATTTGCATGAATGTTTAAAGGAGTGCACCAGCATTACAACATTTTGACTTTCTCATGTCCAGTGGCCCTTCAGGCTTCTTTTTGATAAATAATCTTACAAAGATCAAGATTATCTCCAGGAAAATAATAACACAAGTCTACATCAGTGTGCAGCCTAAACTGGAAAGTCAGAGTAGCATCCCATCATCACAGATTTAAGCAGCATTAATTTGCCCTTTTTGCTCAGATTAATTGAAATTACTGATGTGAAACCTGCCTCACACGCAGGAAGTTACATTTTCACAAAGCAATTCTTTTTGAATCATTAAGCTGTGCCCAATTTGGTCTTTGGTGTTTTTTGCCCCCAACGTCTCCTCCCAGGCAGCACGGCAATGGTTATGTTTAGGGTTTAGGTTAGGGTTAGCTGCCTGGAAGGCACCATTGGAGGCAAAAAACACCATTGAGCACCCAATTTGTCTTTCACTGTAAAAGATGACACTGACATGTTGGTGATCTTTGTGTCCCTATGAAATCACGAATATGATCAGACAAATGTAATAGGATGTATTATTACAAATCAGAGTTATTAATGCTGGATATAAATATAAATATACTGACAATACATAATGAATAGTAATTTCTTGGTGTGTGTTGCCACAGAATATTGTACTTATCTATGAGACACATGGTTTGTGTGTGTCTGGCTGTGTTTCATAGCTCTCTCATTGACGAACAGTTCTTTGGTAAGTTGTTGTTGCTGAGCAATGCAAGCATAGCAGGTAACGGAAGCAGCGATAGACAAAAACATTAAGTGAAAAGCGAAAAGACAACAACAAAACATAGACATTGAAAAACATCTAACCAAAATGGAAGGAGTCTGTCTGTCTGTCTGTCTGTCTGTCCTTTGATTTTCTCGACAACCGTTCATCCAATCGACTTCACATTTGGCGGCTGTATTGCTGAAGACCCAAGAAAGTGCAGTGTCGAAGACACGGACCTATTTATTAGTAGTACGTTATGTACACTAAGAGGGGACCTCTATTAACTGTTACATTGCAAAACGGCATGCTGGGTACAGCTCGCTCTCCGTCGCTCGCTACAGTACATTCAAGAACAGATAAAGAAACAGAGACCGGAGATGTTACATTGTAGCAAACTCAAACATTTCATGCATCAGTGATATAACTTTCAAAATGAACGCTTTTGTTCACGGAAATAGCCTGGTCCCAAATAGCCAGCTGTTAGCAAATGACGCGTTTACTCACGCATAACTATGTCTTAGCAGGTGTATTGCTCAGGAGGAAGCACAGTGTCGAGTGTGAAGTTGGATGAGCGGTTCTTGAGAAAGCTGCAAGCAGAAATACCAGAGTTTTAGCAATCAGCCGGCACATTTTAAACGGGAATTGCACTAGGGTTACGAATGGATATTTTAACAGAAACCATTGAAGGGAGATTGTGAGTTCAAGGACAGCAACAATATGATGTTAAGGGTTATGTGTACAAGTGGTGCAAAACAAACACAGCAATGCGATGATAGTACTATATGAACATGGAAGAAATAATGAAAAGCTTGGCATCTGTCTTAAAAGGCTGAAAAGACAGAAAGGGTTTCATTCGCATTTTTTACATGGCTGCACTTCTCAAAGAGACATCTGTTATCTTCAGGTAAAAATGCTGTAGGTTAAAATGTGAAACTATGCTGAAACAGATTTTTTTTGTGGTAAAGAAAAAGTAATGTTTCAACAGTCTATAAAGAGGAAACTGCTTTAATTTGTTCCAGGTCTCATCTATTGACAGACTTCTGCCTCTTTAAAATACTCAATAGAAGGTGACCTTCCAGACCTTGTGAAACTAATAAGTGCAGTTACAGTATTTGTCATTATTTTTTATATTGAATAGCATAGTTGAAATCTCAAAGGCAGCATGCCAGTAGATGTGGAAGAAAAGCTTGAATAACATGACTTGTGCCAAATGTATGTATGTATCACTAAACATGCTTTTCTATATACTGTATAAAAAAAGGTTTTGAAAAGCTTGTGATTGAAGTGAGTTTTCGTGTCTTTAAAATGTAGTTTACTTGAACCAACAAAAGAATTAGCAGCAATAGTTTTTTTTCTTTGAGAGCCTCTTTCATTTATTCCTGTCTCCTCCCTCTTTCCCTCTCTCTCATCCATCTCAGCCATCCCTCAATCCGACATTCTTAGTGGGGGTCTAATGATGAAGGAGCAGCTCAGCGGGAACAAGAGATGGAAATAAGGTGGCATAAAGTGTGTAAGGACAAAGTGAGATTACAGACTTTTCTGCTGAAATGTGTAACCTTTCGCATGTGTTTACCTTCTGAAACGGAAAGACGTCTGTGGCAAAGTTGTGGAAGTTTAAGTGGAACCCTGCAGATTATTTAAAACAGCCACTGCAAAACCTGGAAAATGTGCCAACTAGCCAAGTGTGAAAGTACTTGGTTTAAATTGATTTTGATGCGTGAAAATACAAACATGGTGTGAACTGGGTCGCTTCCAGTCTGCTGGCTCTGTTCTGAATGGACTTTGTTGGCACAGAAGCAACCTAAAAAAATTAGTATGGACAAGTCGCCAACCATCAGTTTTTTGCATACTGTTTTAACAAATTCTACAATAAGTAAAGAGAGACATCAGGAGAGAAACAGATATGAGGAGAAAGGAGTCAAAGCAAAGTAATGAGGATCGCTGAAAGACAAAAACAGACAATGAATGACTGAATACCGTTAATGAGAGCAGCTTTAACACAAAATACTAGTGAAATCAATTTAATTGCACACTTGTGATGAAAATGATGAGGTCTCTTTCACCTTGAGACAAGTTGATGGTAGAGCCCTTTCAGAGCATTTCACAGAGCCTGGCATTAGCCATGCTATGAGCAGCCATCTCTTGTTCCCTTTACTCTCTGTGTTACTTTAGCCCTTAGCTCCCAGACTCTATTAAAGCTCTGAATTTTGACGCCGGCTTCCCTAGAGCGTGGCAGATTAGCGGGAGAGGGTCAAGCAAAGTTCACAGATAAAGGCCAGTTTGGGGGAAGTGGGGGTGGCGGTTGGGGAGACAAGGGAGGGAGAAAGACATAGAGAGAGCTGAAGCAAAAGAAGAAGAACATTTGGAAAACGAGAGAACGAGATCTTTCACCTTGCTTCAACATGATGAAATATCCCAAGCCATCAGTAACTGATCCAGCATAAAGGTTAGGCTATTATTAGGTTGTGTGCACACACATCAGCATGCATATGTGAATGGTTAAAGTTTTTACCTTGACAGGGATAGGAAGGTGTAACTCTGTGCAATACAGTGGGGAGCAGTGTGGCAGTGACCTACTGTGATGAAGTATGAATGCTATGCCCCCTGTGTGGAAATATGGAGAAACAGCTCAAAGTAGAACAGGACCTTGACAGGTCATTACAACATGTAACTCTACTTTTACGCTGTGAGCAACTTGTATGAAGGGTCACTCTATCTGATTGGAGGTGGACAGCGCCAAAGAGTCTGCATATTGTGGAGGAGGGCAGGCAGATCTTGTATATTTTACATTGCTGCAAGGTTTTAATAGGCTAGATTACAAGTTGTAATTAGGTAGCATTTATTAAAACTAAGAAATTATATAAGTCTAAGCTTAGTCTTTTAAATAGATTGTAGAGGTATTGGAAACTTAAAATAGTTGTACTCTAATCAACATCTCTGCCTGTTGCTGTTGCCAGGCAGAACTATTGTTGTGAAGTAAAAGTCAATATTAGTACCAGTAGCGTAGCCAGAAATAATAATTTAGGTGGGCCTGTGGGATATAATGTGTGCAAGAACCAAAGTAAACTGTAGATCAACAATAAAAGTTTCTTTTACTCTTAATTTAAGATCTCATTAAAACAGTATTTTAGTAAGAGTATTTGCCTACTATACATTGTATTGATAGCAGGCTACTGGTTTTGTTTACTGTTGCTTAGCAACATGTCATAGTTTCAAGAAATAAGGTGGCAGAGGCAAGCTGCAACATTATTTCTTCATTTAATGCTGCAATGCTGTGTATCTGGCTATGTAGGTAGTACAGAAAAAAGGAAAGATACCAGATACCAACAGCTGTTGACAGTGAGCAGACTTAAATAATCTAACAGGGTTATTAGGGTCATTGTAGCGGAGGTCGGACAGATAATGTACTATATTTCACTGCTGCAGTGTTTTAATAGGCTAGATAAGTCATCTGACAGGGTCATTTGCCTTTGACATTATTTGTTTTGGAGCTTCCAACCACATTTTCGGCCTCGGACAGTGAATGAAGCTGGCATCGGTATTATCAGAGTTACACAGTTTGGGTCACATTAACAAGTGGTCTTATATTGAAGGGAGATCATAACCCTTGTCTCGGTCAAGGATGGTTGCTGGTGTCTGATGTGAATGTCCTCTTTGATCTTTCTCCGGCCCTCCAACAGCTCCTGGTCAATGACTCTGACTCCTTATAAGTGGGTAGATTGTAAAATATTACATGTTCGAAATCCAGAACACAGCAACATTATTTCAGTTTTAATAATTGTCAAATTTGTGACGGCTAGTATACAGTCAGTGTGAGTCAACAAGATAAGCTTCATAATAATCATTTTTTCAAATTATTATTAATTTTTGCATTGCAGTGGTGGCATTATGAGTGACAGTGAAAGAAGTAAATATATAGTAAATATATATAAATATATATATATATATATATATATATATATGTAAATATATATATATCTATATATATATATAGTTATATATAGTTATATATATTCATATTCTGTTTCTAATATATATGTTGTCTGTATATGTTGTTTGTATATCTGGAGTTTGTAACAATAATAATTTCCCCCTGGGATTATTAAAGTATTTCTGATTCTGATTACAAACACTATCTCATATTACATATACATACATATTGCTACTAATTTCAGAACCTTGATGTCATTTTTCAAAACTCTAGACACAAAACTCAAAACGGTCATCACTTGTAACACAGGCTGTCCAATGTTCAAAACATTGCATTGTGCATTCATATCATTTATTGTGAAATACCATTGAAACTTTACTTTAGATCACCCACACACAAGCTACCCATAGTTTCACTGGGTCATCGTTCGTACAATCATTAAATATTGTAGTACAAAATAGGTGATACAAGTTTCATTATGGCACTACATATAAATATATCCCTGTATATACATACATATATATATATATACTGTATTTAACCTTTATTTACAGTATCCAGGTAAGTCGATTTAGAACAAATTCTCATTTGCAACGACGACCTGTCACATTCACACAGTTCCACATTCATACCTGGAAGCTGCCCAGTACAACCACAGTCTGATCTGCTGGCCACTGAGCAGTATAAATATATATATATATATATATATATATATATATATATATATATATATATATATATATATATATATATATACATACAATACTTTATATAGAAAGTATATATAAAGTATATACCTCAATCATCAGTAACGAGTTGGCAGAATTGGACAAGCAATTCCAAGGGCCTGCATCCATTACAGTGCAGTACTGTCAATACAGTAGTCTTAAAGGTGGTACATGGGACCATAGAAACAGTGTCTGATAAACAATAGTACATTACAGTAAAGAATAATGATGAAATATTACATCCATAGATAATGTAGTCTAATTGGTTCATGCTCCACACTAATTGGTGACGATGAATCTCGTTATCTTGAAACTTTCATGATCTAAACATGGAATATTTTGTCTGTTTCCATACAACTATGCATTAAGAGTAATGCAACAGTTACTTATCATTTTGAGTAATTGTATCGATTTATAGTTAGATCATTGTAATGAAATGAATAGACAATCATCTGAAATGTAATGTGTGAATTGCTTTTTGAAATAGTAGTACTTTGATGTTAAGTTGTGTCATATTGAACAGGTGATCTTTGTTAAATGAACAAATGATCTTTGGTTTATGTGTATTGTATCCAAGCAATTGAAAAAAGTGTTAGAGTTTTGAAAAATGTGTATTTTGATCATTGGTTGTGGGTTTTGTGTCTAGAGTTTTGAAAAATTACGTCAAGGTTCTGAAATTAGTAGCAAAGTGATTGTAAAAAACTGTATTCGTTACATGTAGTACAAAGGACCGTGACAATTTGAAGTTTAATTTCCAGAGGAGGAAAGAGTACTAAAATATTGTACTTAAATAAAAGTACTGTTACTTTAATGTTGAATTTGAATTTTACTCAAGTAAAAGTAAAAGAACAGGTGTAAAAATGTACTTAAGTGAAAGTAAACTAGGTCAGTTAAAATGTACTGAGTACATGTTAGCCTACCGCATGAGGCTTACAAATGTAAACTATGCTCTATTGGCAGAGATGTATAGTAACAAAGTAGAACTACTTCACTACTGTACTTAAGTACTAAAAGGCTGTATCTGTACTCTACTGGAGTATTATTTTTTTCTCCTACTTCCACTTTTACTTCAGTACATATTTCCGATGAGTTTAATACTTTTACTCCGATACATTTTTTATGTGCTGCATCGTTACTCGTTACAATTAAAAGCACTTACAATTATAAAAATGTTACGAATCACTCCAAACCCACATTATCACTTAAAGAGCACTTCAACTTCTACTCAAGTCACTTTTTTGATAGAGCACTTGTACTTTTACTCAAGTCTGGGTCTCTAGTACTTTATACATGTCTGTCTGTTGGCATGTCAATAATCAAATCTTTTGTGTCAGAGTGAGTGAATGGCACTGAATTGTGCCCTAACAAAAATATTACCTGATCATGCAAGCCACACTGAGAAGGACAGTCTCAGTAACGCGAGTTACAATGCATTTTAACGCAACATTTAGTGGTGCGTTTTTTTTTAAGAATTCACCAACACCGCGACACATAAAAGCCGTATTATTTTCCTGTCGCTGTATACGATGGTTGAGATGACTGCAGAGACAGATACATTTGCGAGATGGATATTATTTTCAGGAGTTATTACGCTGCGTTGAAGTGAGCTGTCCTGTTTCTGTTCCCGTGGTCAGAACCAGAACCAGAGACGGTACGGACAGCATGTATGTCCCAACAGGTGACGGTACGTCAGCGGCTGACAGATATAAACATGTCGGGAATTAATGTTGAGGCTTGCTACACGTAAATATCATTGCATTTTATCAGCCGTAGAGAGTAACTATGCCTGTAGTGGAATGGCTTCGAATGACGACCAAAAACGCTTGTCTTTTACTGTGACCATTTACTGTTCAATATGTTGCAGTTGTACAAACAAGAAAGTGAACAACTTGAGCCTGACGGACATGTTGCTTCTCAGTAAGCTAGCAAGAGTAGGCTACACAACAGACAACTTCCGTGTAGCTTACTTCAAAATAAAAAGCACTTCCTGTGACGATTCGCAGTAATACTAAATTACTGTTAAATAAGGTTGTGTAGGCTACCTTTTCACAAATCAGCTGTAAATCAAGTACTGTAAATAATGTAAATAGTGAGTTTTAATCACACTATAATTGAACATTTCCTTTAGAGTGTTTTAAACTAAACAACATGAATTTCTTATTCAAGTGCTATAAACAAACATTTTACAACAATGCCGTACTTTTGAGTATTTTCATTTTCTCCTAATTGCCTATTATACCTTTTACTTATCTATTTTTTATAGCTTTAGTTACTTTGCATATTTATATTAATTATACAAAATATGAATAATCTATGATGTATTAAAGTGGATTCACAAGCTAGCTGCCAAATCAAACTTCCCCTGTTATTTTGGTAAAAGTAACTCAAAAGTAATGCAAAAGTAGTGTAACGCATTACAATTCAGAGACAGTAATATTGTAATATAACTAATTACTCTCAAATGACAGTAACTAGTAATCTATAATGTATTACATTTTGGAAGTAACTTGCCCAACACTGATGTTGTTCAGTCAACAACACCAAACGCTCACATGCACATGAGGAGGGGGTTGTGGTGGTGGTAGTCTCGCTTTTCCAGACCCTCCTCCACAGAGCTGTGGAGGAGGGTCTGGCTAGTCCACATAGCATTCTGGGATTGGAGAAAAACGTGCTGTGGTTTATTGTGATTTCTTTAAACCAATCACAATCGTCATGGGTGGTGCTAAGCAGGCATGGATTGGTCATCGGAAGTACCGGGAGAATTCCCGGTGGGCCGTTACGGTTTTGGGCTGGTCTATTTGTGTGGGCTGCATGTGCTGCACACTGGTCTAAAGAGTTTTTTTTTTCTTTTTTTTTTTGATCAGCCCGTAGAGAGAAGAGCGATGGCATTATTGGCCCACTTGTGTGTCTTTCATGTGAACACTGGCTATTCACATCCTTGGTCTTTGGCTGACTGGCCCTCAGAGACAAGAGAGATCACATAATTGGCCCACTGGTTTGTCTCTTATCTAAACACTGGCCAATCACATCCTACTATGGCCGACCACCATCCTACCATAGAGACAGAGCGCATTTAAATCCCGCCCCCACTGGCAGGAAAAACAACTCCACAAAGTGCCTGTGCCTGGAACTAGCTAAAAACACGAGATTTAAGCATGTCAAATGATTATTTTAGCACCCATTGTCTAACAGAGAGGTCAAGTTAGCTGTTAGTAAGCTAATGTTAGTTATGCAAACATAATACTATAGCTTTCTTATTTCTCCACGACCACATTCCACTAACACAAGTTGCATACTGTGTACAAAATGCAGCTTTAGCTTAATTTACAGACTTGTCACTTGTTTACTATAACATTACAAGACATCTTGATGACACCCATGCTCCACCCTCAACCTTTAGCCATCTTGCCATCAAGAGCCAGGCAGCATTTTTGCATCAGTGAGTACGCTATCATACTATCTTACTTACCACTCAACTAATTGGCAGTATTAGGGGCTGGTATCAGTACATGTGTTGAAGGGGAGTGCAAGGACAGGTGGTGTCCGGCTGATTGTGGTGGGCTGGTCTGGGTCTCAAAAGTCCAGAGCTGCACCAGAACCACATCTTTTTTTAAACTTAACCAAGTAGTTTTGTTGCCTAGCCCTAACCAAACTGAGACCGTTTCACAACGTTAAGGACCGTGACCATTGCATTTAGATATGAGGGTGGAAAACAATCCTGTGGGTTGTATTTCCTGCCACCGCTAGGGGTGCTAATTTATGAAATGCTCCTATGGGTCGTATTAAAGAGAAGTAATAAAAGACTTATATCGTATGGTTTGGAAGACTTGTTGGAGGTGCAACTGTATGAATATGATTGGATATAACTAGTTAGGTGGTAGCCAAGCAGCTCATGAATGAGCACAATTTCAGTACTCTGCCTGAACTAATGCTATGCTCCATTTGTTGTGGTTATAAATGTGCTCTTTGACAAAACAAAAGATACCACAAGTTGTAATTCTGTTTAACAGCCAGATGCTGTTCTCCTCTTTGTGACCTTCTGCATGCAGGATAAAAAAAAGAAACTTAAATGTTACTGTATATGTTGTTAACTTTTTGAACACTTGTGAACATGAACAAAATTGAAAACAAAATGTTTGCAACTTACCCAATAACCATAGTGGGGATTGTTTTGTGTCTCTTACAGATAAGTCAATATTGACTAGCAGGTAATGTTAACGTTACAGCATGGTAACCTCGTCAACGCAGCTGATAACCTGCTAATGTTATATCCTTACCGGCAATTTCCACTGGATGCGGAACGTCTGCGGAACGTCGACGGAGTCATTAGGTTTCCTTAAAAGTCAATGTGTGTATTTCCACTGACTGCGGAACGTCTGCGTCCCTACTCCGTCCCAGTTCCGTCAGTCCGCAGCCCTCCGGAGCAGATACGCAGAGCTTCTATTTTTGACGGACGACGGAGAGCTCCGCAGCAATACAGCACAATTCAGATTGTGCGGGACAGGAAGTCGAGCACAGAAACAAAATAAAACACCCGGTTACTTTTCAAAATAAAATACACCGTGCTCACGGCAGGTCATATTTCCCTGCACTACACCTTGAAAACACAGCACAGAGTTGTTTCCCCTCTACTCCTCTGGATTGAAGCAAACTGTTGTTGGTTTTGTGGTTCTGTTTATAGAAACTACATCCTGTTATATCGCGCGAACATACATGAATTCGCGAGATGTTGTGGTCGGCTGGCCGCAGCCGTTACGCAACAAATCCGGACATGGTGGGTATTGACGGACGGCGGAGCACGCAGCCGTTCCGCAGTGGAGCCGGACCGCAGACGTTCCGCATCCTGTGGAAATCCACGGGGAGAGCTCTGCAGCAATTCAGCACAATTCAGATTGTGCGGGACAGGAAGTCGAGCACAGAAACAAAATAAAACATCCGGTTACTTTTCAAAATAAAATACACCCTGCTCACGGCAGGTCATTTTCCCTGCACTACACCTTGAAAACACAGCACAGAGTTGTTTCCCCTCTACTCCTCTGGATGGAAACAAACGGTTGTTGGTTTTGTGGTTCTGTTTATAGAAACTACATCCTGTTATATCGCTCGAACATACGTCAATTCGCGAGATCTCGTGGTTGGCTGGCCGCAGCCGTTACGCAACAAATCCGGACCTGGTGGGTATTGACGGACTGCGGAGCACGCAGCCGTTCTGCAGCGGAGCCGGTTCGCAGACGTTCTGCATCCTGTGGAAATCCACGGGGAGTCATTAGGTTTCCATTAAAGCCAATGTGTGTATTTCCATTGACTGCGGTACGTCTGCGTCCCTACTCCGTCCCAGCTCCGGCGGTCCGCAGCCCTCCGGAGCAGATACGCAGAGCTTCTATTTTTGCCGGACGCCGGAGAGCTCCGTAGCAATTCAGCACACGGCAGATAGTGCGGGACAGGAAGTCGAGCACAGAAAGAAAATAAACATCCGGTTAATTTTCAAAATAAAATACACCGTGCTCATATTTCCCTGCACTACACCTTGAAAACACAGCACAGAGTTGTTTCCCCTCTACTCCTCTGGATGGAAACAAACTGTTGGTTTTATGGTTCTATTCTACGTGAATTTGTGTTCGCCGTTCTGCATTCAGTGGAAATCCGGAGTTATTCAGGGAGTCAGGTCAATGCGGCTAAAGCACTCAAAACTTTGAGTTTCATGTGTAGGCTACTCCCATCTGGCTCTCATCAGGTGTTAAAATGAACTGTACCAAAACACGGAAAAAAGGACTCAACGCGACATAAGAGACGTTTTTATTTTTACAGGTTATGAAACTGTCTCAATTTAATATTGATAGACAGCAGTGTAGACCGCCGCGCAGACAAAAAGCAGTCGGAACTCCCGCGGACGGACAGCTCTGCGTCCAACAGCAGCGGTTTCTCGCTGCGCTGCTGGTCCCAGGAGCAGCATGGTCACCTGGAGAGTCCGGTACAGTCTGACTCTGCAAACGGAGATACTATCAGCGCTATACATCGGAGCATTCAGATCCAGTCAAATCAGCACCAGCCGCATGTATCGTAGTGACTGTGGATGAAAGGGAGGGTGGCTGCTGAAAATCAGACGTTTTGGCGCTTGTGATATTCCTTTGACGCTAGCTAAAACCTCTTTAAGGGGCGCCACAACTTTCTCTATGTAGTAAAAACCCTGAATAAATACCGGTAATAAATTCATAATACTAACCATTAAACTCCAGATGGACTCCAGCTGTCTTCTCTGCGGGGAAAAAGATTGATGTGGCAAAAAGCAACTTCTTCTTCTGTGTGTTAATTAGCGGATTGCAAACCAAGTTTAAGGCTCATACCGCCACCTACATGTGGAGTGTGTAGAATAATCAATGACATTAATTAATCTGCACGGAGGAGCTATTCACAGTTGGGTCTGTTGTGTACACTCACAAGAGAGAGCGAGCGAGAGAAAGAGAGAGAGAGAGAGAGAGAGAGAGAGAGAGAGAGAGAGAGAGAGAGAGCATATACCGCAGTATGTGGTGGTCAACATTGATTGTGTGGTGGGCCGCCACAAATATATCAATGTATGGGAAACACTGGTTAATGTAAAACAAAGACTGAAGCTCCACAAAACACTGAAATAGACCTTTTGAATGTGACAAAGAGTCAGAGACATGTTGTTGCTACTATAAAAGTGGCAGGCTTACAAATTCTGCTCCTACTTGTGGGGACAAAATGGACAAACTCCTAGATCAAAATCCAATATAGGGCTGCTTTCCCTTACAGCTCAACCAAAATTCAACAATCAGCCTGATTAGCAGCACACTATGGTAAAAACACCTCTACCATCAACACCATCTGTTTCCAGAGAGGCCTGTCTCTTCTGATATACAGAGCACACACACACACACACACACACACACACACACACACCCCTCAATGCAGGTAGATCAAGAGGCACCCTGGGAAAGCGTGCCAATGGGAGTATTCTCACACACACACACACACACACACACACACACACACACACACACACACACAGCCAGCCACTTGGTTCACAGGTACACATATAGGATAGTCAGGATTGTGGTTTTCCCAGAGCTAGGAATCCTGGAGGGATCCTTGACACAACTAATTGCCTGTTATCCCTCCTGTAATGACAAGAACAGCAGTGAACCAAAGAAAAAGGACAAAAACAGAATAATCGTTCTACACTGCTCTGTCCTTTGTTAAATTCAGCATGTATCCTTTCTGTGGTTTTTTATCATTTCATTATCTTGCATTGTTTTTGTTGTAATTCCTTTCCTTATTTTTTCCTACTCTCTTATCATTACCTTTCCTAACTGTCATCTCTCTTTTGTCTTTACTTACATGATTTGGCGCATAGTACTTTACAGTATATTACATACTGTATCTAGACATTTAGGTCTATAAAACTGGCCCCATCTAAATGTAATTGAATAGGACACTGGCCTAAAAGTAAGTGTTCTTATTTTCTTTAGTCCAATTTTCTCTTAATTACATAATAGTGGTATGAAGAGGAAGTACTGTATATGCATATATTTAAGTAATGTCTGTAAAGGAGTGTGTCTTCATAAAAATTATGAAATCAGTGGGAGAAGTCTCGCTATTGTTATTCTCAAAATAGTATACAGTATGTCATAGAATGGTACATCCCAAAAAGTCTAGAAAACCTCATAGTATAGTATGTCAAAGAAAGTCATTATGTAAAACGTCATAGTATGTAGAAAAAATCATAAAAATGCTGTAGTATAGTATTTCATAAAACATCATGAAACAGTCATAGTATAGTATGTCGAACAAGTCATAAAAAGTCATAGTATAGTGTGTAATAAAACATAAAACATAGTATAGTATGTCGAAAAAGTGATAAAAAGTCATAGTATGTCGAAAAAAAAGTTATAATTTCATAGTATAGAATGTTGAAAAAAATCATAAAACATCATAGTATCGTATGTCGAAAAAAGTCATATTATAGTATGTTGAAAAAGTCATAAAAAGACGTAAAAAATCATAGCTTAGTATGTCGAAAAAGTCATAAAAAGTCATAGTATAGCATGTCAAAAAAGTCATACTATAGTATGTCGAAAAAAGTCATAAAAAAGTCATAGTATAGTATGTCGAAATAAAGTCATAGTATAGTATGTCAAAAAAGTCATGGTATAGTATTTCGAAAAAAGTCATAGTATAGTATGTAAAAAAGTCATTAAAAGTCATAGTGTAGTATGTTGAAAAATGTCATATAACGTCATAGTATAGTATGTCAAAAAAAGTCAAAAAAGTCATAGTATTGTATGTCCGAAAAAATCATAGTCGAAAGAAATCATAAAAAAGCCATAGTATGGTATGTCGGAAGAGTTGTGAAAAGTCAAAGTATAGTATGTCAAAACCAAATGACTTCCAAGCTTCACTTATAGCTCAGTGTGATAAATACCTGGTGATCTGTCTGAAGATTGAAGGTTGTCTGCTCAAACTCTTTAAAGGGCAATGAATTTAAAATGTTATCTAAAATAAAGAACTCAAATATACAGTATATATATACTGTATATTTGAGGTATATATGTTGAAAATAACCATAGTATAGTATGTGGACAAAAGTCACAAAAATTCATAGTCATAAAAAGTCATAGTATAGTAAGTCGAAAAAAGTTAGAAAAAGACATTATAGTATGTCGAAAAAAGTCATAGTATAGTATTTCGAAAAAAGTCATAAAAAATTCATAGTATAGTATGTCGAAAAAAGTCATAGTATAGTATGTCAAAAAAGTCATAGTATAGCATGCCGTAAAAAAGCAAAAAAAAGTCATAGTATATTATGTCGAAAAAACTCATCGTATAGTATGTTGACAAAAGTCACAAAAAGTCATAGTTTAGTATGTCGAAAAAAGTCATAAAAAAGTCATAGTATAATATGTTGAAAAAAGTCATAGTATAGCATGTCGTAAAAAAGCAAAAAAAAGTCATAGTATATTATGTCGAAAAAACTCATCATATAGTATGTTGACAAAAGTCACAAAAAGTCATAGTATAGTATGGTGAAAAAAGTCATAAAAAAGTCATAGTATAGTACGTTGAAAAAAGTCATAAAAAAGTCATATTTTTTATGACGAAAAAGTCATAGTATAGTATGTCATCATTGAATGACTATTGGGTCATCAACCAGCATTGGGTTTGAACCCACAACCTTCAATCTTCAGGCAGATGACCAGCTATTTATCACACTGAGCTATAAGTGAAGCCTGGAAGTCATTGGTTTGACATTGTATTTGTTGTTCATCATTACTGAGGATAGAAACTGAAAGTCATAGTATATCATGTCGAAAAAAGTAATAGTATATAGCATGTTGAAAAAGTCATGAAAAGGTCATACTATAGTATGTCGAAAAAAGTTATAAAAAGTCATAGTATAGTATGTTGAAAAAAGTCATAGTATAGTAAGTCGAAAAAAGTCATAGTATAGAAAGTTGAAAAAAGTCATATTATAGTATATCGAAAAAAGTTTTAAAAAAAGTCATAAAATGTCATACTATAGTATGTCAAAAAAAGTTATTAAAAAGTCATAGTATAGTATGTCGAAAAAAGTCATAGTATAGAAAGTTGAAAAAAGTCATATTATAGTATATCGAAAACAGTTTTTAAAAAAAGTCATAAAATGTCATACTATAGTATGTCAAAAAAAGTTATTAAAAAGTCATAGTATAGTATGTCGAAAAAAGTCATAGTATAGAAAGTTGAAAAAAGTCATATTATAGTATATCGAAAACAGTTTTTAAAAAAAGTCATAAAATGTCATACTATAGTATGTCAAAAAAAGTTATTAAAAAGTCATAGTATAGTATGTCGAAAAAAGTCATAGTATAGTAAGTCGAAAGTCATAGTATGGAATGTTGAAAAAAGTCATACTATAGTATGTCGAAAAAAGTTATAAAAAGTCATTATATAGAATGTCGATAAAAAGTAATAGTATAGTATGTCGAAAAAAGGCATAAGAAGTCATAGTATAGTATGTCGTCATCGAACAACCATGTGGGTCATCAACCAGCTTTGAGTTTGAACCCACAACCTTCAATCTTCAGGTAGATGACCAGCTATTTATCACACTGAGCTATAAGTGAAGCCTGGAAGTCATTGGTTTGACATTGTATTTGTTGTTCATCATTACTGAGGATAGAAACTGAAAGTCATAGTATATCATGTCGAAGTAAAGTATGTTGAAAAAGTCGTAAAAAAATCATAGTATATAGCATGTTGAAAAAGTCATGAAAAAGGTCATACTATAGTATGTCGAAAAAAGTTATAAAAAGTCATAGTATGTCGAAAAAAGTCATAGTATAGAATGTTGAAAAAAGTCATATTATAGCATGTCTTTTTTCGACACAGTATAGTATGTTGAAAAAAGGCATAATATAGTAAGTTGAAAAAAGTCATAAAAAGTCAAAGTATAGAATGTTCAAAAAAGTCATAAAAGTCACATAGTATGTCTTTTTTCAACATAGTATAGTATGTCGAAAAAAGACACATAGTATAGTATGTTGAAAAAAGTAATATAGTATGTCGAAAAAGGTCATAGTATAGTATGTTGAAAAAAGTCATAAAAAGTCAGTATAGTAAGTCGAAAAAAATCGTAAAAAAATCATAATATATAGCATGTTGAAAAAGTCATACTATAGTATGTCAAAAAGTTATAAAAAGTCATGGTATGTCGAAAAAAGTCATAGTATAGAATGTTGAAAAAAGTCATAGTATAGTATGTCGAAAAAAGTAATAAAAAAGTAAAATATTGGTTTGACATTGTATTTGTTAGGCCATATGATCCGTCCAAAAAAAAGTAATTGTGTAGAATGTCGAAAAAATTAATAAAAAAGGTCATAGTATAATATTTTGAAAAAAGTCATAAAAAAGTGTTATGGTATGATGGTATGGTATGAAATCAAAATGTCACAAAGCAGACATTTTAGGTCCTTTAAAATTCCCAGGCTTGAACACACACACACACAGACACGTGGGTTTTAGTTTTAAAATTGTCTTTATGTCTTTATGTCTTTAACAGCAGCAAAAGTACATTTTGTTTTAGACAGTTAAAACAGCTTTAAAACAGTCTGTATATCTTAGAGGGACTGCAGTCTTCACCCTTGCTTGGATGGGGGACAGTGGCACTCATGTTGTCCTGTTGACTCTTCCTGGTCAGTGTGTCTGTGCAGTACCGGTGGCCAGGCATACTCCTCGCTGTCTGACAGCTTGCCCCTTTATCCTGGGTCCAGCTCCGCTGTCTATCGCATGTCTCACTGTGCGTCATCCTGCACCCCCAAAGGGCGTCTCCGCAGGTCCCGACCGCAGGTCTCGACCGCCATCTAGACCAGCACCACCTCAGGTCCTCCTTCTGGGTCCAGCGCCGCTGTCAATCGCACGTCTCACTGCGCGTCGTCTTGCACCCCAAAAGGGCGTCTCCGCAGGTCCCGACCGCAGGTCTCGACCGCCATCTAGTCCAGCACCACCTCGGGTCCTGTCCTCGGTCCAGCTCTGCCGTCCTAGCCAGCCAATGCACGTCGTCTTGCGCACCCAATGGTGCCTCCGGCCCACTAGCCCCGCACCACCTCAGGTCAATTCCCCATCTCCAACATTCCACCCGTTCTCCGCCTCATAACCCATATGTAGCCTAGCTCCTATCTCACCTCATTAGGAGACGCGCTACCGGTGTGCTGGAGCGCGTCCTCTTGCCCATCCAGCATCTCCCCTGGTTAGGAGATGTGCTTCAGGTGTGCTGGGAGGAGTCAGTGTCTGTGCCAGGCATGCAAAATACAACCACAACACCACACTATATACAATAAAAATAAGAAAACATTAACTGTCTGGGTACACTTTGTGACATAGTATGTCGAAAAAAGTCATTCAAAAGTCATAGTATAGTATGTCGAAAAAAGTAATAGTATAGTATGTCGTAAAAAGTTATATAAAACATTATAGCACATTATGTTGAAAAAAGTCATCAAAACGTCATAGTATAATATCGAAAGAAGTCAGGAAAACGTCATAGGTCGAAAAGTCATAGTATAGTATGTCGAAGAGTTCATTGTATAATATGTTGAAAAAAAAGCCATTGTATAGTAAGTGGAAAAAAGTCATAAAAACACCATTGTATAGTATGTCAAAAATGTAGTATTATAGTATGTCAACAAAGTTTTAAAAACGTCACAGTATAGTATGTCGAAAAAAGTCATAAAAAAGTGATAGTATAGAATGTTGAAAAACGTCATAATGCATATCTAGACATTTAACTCATAGGTCTATAAAACTGGCCCCATCTAAATGTAAAGGAATAGGACACAGGCCCAAAAGTATCTGTTCTTGTTATAAGATTAGATGTTATAAAAATAATATGCATATCCAGTTTTTCTCATAATTACATAATTGTGTTATGAAGATGAAGTACTGTATATGCATACATTTTCATGTATATAAAGGGGTGTGTCTTCATACAAATTATAAAGTCAGTGGGTGAAGTCTCTTTATTGCTATCCTCAAGCTGCAGATAGCTTAGCTGGCCCTGCCTGCCTGACATGTGTGCATGATAGCCAACACCTGTTTGTGTTTGTTTGTGTGTGTGTGTGTGTGTGTGTGTGTGTGTGTGTGTGTGTGTGTGTGTGTGTGTATTTCCTGCACAGCTCCTGTCCATTGTCAGTGTCAAAGCTGGTCCGTTGGGCCTTTCAGTGCACAGGTGGTGATAGACTGGCCCCTAATGAGTCCATATGAGATTTTCTGGGAGAGGTGTGTGCTAGTGAGTGTGTGTAAGTGTGCGTTTGTCCATGAAAGCCAGTGTATGCTGTATATGTTAAAGCAGCCATATTATGCTCATTTTCAGGTTCATAATTGTATTTTAAGGTTGTACCAGAATAGGTTTACATGGTTTAATTTTCAAAAAACACCATATTTTTATTGTACTGCACCGCTCTCTCTCACTGCTGCAGATCCTCTTTTCAGCTGGTCTGTTTTAGCTACAGAGTGAGACCTCTTTTCTTCTTCTTCTTCTGTACTATCTTTGATTGCACTCGCACATGTGCAGTAGCTCAGATGTAGATCATGTCAGCTAGCTAGCTCCATAGGCAGTAAAAGAAAGGCTGTTTCTACAACTTCGGTCAGTTACAAGGCAGGATTAGCTGGGAGACTTCTAAATGAGGGCGCACATGTAAATAGTTCTTTTGTAGATTATGGTGAACTTGTGTGTTGTAGCAGTGCTTTGCTATTGAGAATGAGGTAGCATGCTAGCATTAGCATGCTAGCGTTAGCATTAGCGTTAGCATGCTAACGCTAATGCTACGAGCTAATGGTTGCGGTTAGCCTGCTCGTTTCGGCTTGTGACGTCACAAGCCGTGCCGATTTTGAACAGCTCACCCAGAGACTGAAGGCAGGACACATTCAGAAACCGTATCTCACTCTAAACAGCATGGATGGATTTTTTTCAAAGTTTGTATATGTGTGGAAGCACCAGAGACACAAAATAACACCCCAAATCCCAGAAAAAGTGATTTTTTCATAATATGGGCACTTTAATGTTCTTATTGTGTGCATATGCATGTAAAGCCCTGCAGTATTTGAGAACACACTTTGTAAGTGTAGTTAAGATGAAACTTACCACAGAGGGTGAACTGCCAACCACCCGTGTACGTGATCATGTTGTTTTCCAGGCTGGTTTCCAGATTTGTCTGTTTTTAATCTGTGTTTACACTTTGCTGCAGTATTCCCACAAGCATACAGATTAGTATCCCATCTCACCTGTCAACATACAGTATGTCTACATCGTCTTCTCCCAGGAATATGCCATGGGCATACTTACCTGACTGCATGCCCTTGCTCTGTGTGCATATGTGTCTTTAAGTCAGAATCCATATAATTAATGCACGTTATACTGAATGTGTGCATGCCGTTTACGTGCTGATTCTCTGCCATTGGCTCCAGGACGCAATGTGTCAGTGTGTACCTATATTCACACTCATTCTGCTAATATGTTAACAGAACGCAGGCTCAGACTTGGCATCTTTACAGGAAAAACCCCTAAGAGAAAAGTAAATAAATTTATCAACTTCTTACCTACCTGCATGCTCACGTACCAGCATATATATATACACACACACACACACACACACACACACACACACACACACACACACACCCATGCACACTCACATACACACGTACAAGCAACACTCACTAGTTTTGCAATTGTAAAAAGGTTAAAACACAGATCCTATAACCAGTACTGTGCAAATACATTAAGAAATTGCTTTTTAAAATTAATTCAAGTTTCTTCTTTATTATTTAATTTTTACCCATTTATTTAAATATAACCAAAATATATACAACCAAAAAGAGAGCTGAAGTCATATTAAGTTTCAAAGCAGAATGCAGGTTAAATGTTACAGTACACAGGAATGCAGCAGTTAGATCAGTTCAACTGAACTTCAGTGAATAAACAGTTCTGTTATGTGTTTCACACAGTTGATAATGTGTACACTCCACACAAAACATAAGAAACATAAGGTTTGTGTGTATCTGCATGTATGGGTCCATTTGAGTTCAAATGTGCTATCTCTTTATCTATTGACACAACACAATGGGAGTGTGAGTCACTGAGTTGAGTCAGTGGTTTGAAGCTGGTTTGACCAGCTTCTCACCCCCTGGAATAGAGATATGGCTGCAGAAACAATGACAAAGAGGGCTTTATGGCTGAAGAACATCAACGCTTTCAAGGGACTATTTTAATTACATATGGCACAGAGGATTTTCAGCAAATATTCTCACGTGTCTAAACACAAAACAAAGTTGTTGTTTTTTTAACAAATTAGTAACATACCACTTTAAAACGTATTGGATGTTTTATTTGGAAAGCAACAATGACATAAAAAAAATAAGAAATGAATGTGTGAAAACAAATCTGTTTCTGTAAAGGAAGTGTGATGCTTTCAGTAATTTCATAATTTCAGTTGTTATGGAGCATGTATGATACATGATGAAAAAGTGTGTTAATGTTAATGTTAAAAGCTTATACTCTCATACTGCTTTTACTCTTGTCTTCATGTGCAGCAGAAGGACAAAAACATCACTGACAAAATCAGCATGTTGTCAAATCATTTTTAATTAATTGCATTTTTCACAGATTCTGGGGGCAGGTACTGGGTACAATTCTTCTAATGTATCCATTAAAATACAAATTGATCAAATTATATATAAAGGGAAGATTGCAATTGGATATGCTTGGTTGTGTGCAAAATAGAGCAAACAACCGCTTACCTGGTACACTGTGATTAGCGCTCGCCTCATTGGAAGCATTGGCTGTTAATTAAAGACAAGTTGTATTAAAACCTAAATGGCTTAATATAATACCCTGAGACAATCTCTTCTTGTGCTCTGCTGAATGAAGGTAGTTACAAGACCTTAGAAAGGAATTGAAGTGACTATTATTTTTGTACCCCAGTTTAATATGTCAGACGTAACTTTATAGCTATCAAAGTCACTGTAATAATCCATCACAACATTTGAATACAATAGTTCCTCACTTTCACACAGCAGATGCAGATTTCACAAATATAACTGGGAAGAATCAGAAGTTGGCAGAAGGAGACCTGTGAACAGTTCATTTTAAATATTTTTAGAATAACTCCTATTATTTAGTGTGAAGAGCTTGTCGTTGTCTAACATTTCACATAATAAAACAATTTCTGCTCACACGTCTGAGTAGGAAAAATAACATTAAAAGGGAAATTTGGTATATTACAAGCAGATGAGTGAGATAGAAAAGAATATGATGAGGATTTAATACAGCACTTGACCACCTACTGAGAACAGAAAAGTACCAAACATGGGGAGGAAATGCAGCTTAATGTGAAAGACGTGACTTATGAAAGAGAAGAAAATTAACGCTTTATTAGTGTAATGTTCAACAGTCAATTTACCATAGATTTAATTCATGAACATGACTGTACCAAAGTTAACATCCCGGGGTGCCATTATTCCTAAGACAAAATGGGACATTATGAATAACACATAAGGAAGACAAGATTTCTTATGTCACTTTTTGTCACTGATGACAAAACTGAGATTGATTTAACAACTCTTTGGACTTTCAGAATGCTTGTTTGACCTTTTGTATCTAAGAATGAAACATGTTAAATGATATACAAATTTTACAATCTATACTGTCTCCAGTGATGACAAGGTACCTTTTAAAGGTCTATTGAAATTAGAAGAAATTTGGCATATTGATCACATTCTAATGAACGGGTCCGTATGATATTGTACGAAAACATATGCACACCAATTCGTATGATATCCTATGAAATTAGGCAACCGCTGGCTGGTCATGTGACGACCGGTCACATGACAGTTAAGTTTAGCAGTCTCTACAGTTAAATTTAGCTGACAAAAGGTTACTGACCCGTCTACTGAGTACCATGAAGAGCCGGTCGTTTCAGAGACTGTTGAGTTTAGCTGACAAAATGTAAGCGTCATTCGGTGACAACAGGTCAGTTTAGCACCCAAACAACTAGTTAAGACTAGAAAAAAGATTGTGGTTTGGATTAAAACACTCCCGGGACACGACACGCATTTCCTGAGTGAAAGTTTTGTGTTTTCCCAGGATGCAAACTCCGTTCCGCCGCATGAAACCCCTGCGTTTTTTGTGGTGAATACAGCAATAAATACGTGGAATACATACAAATTACAGTGCTTTACTTTTTGTAGCTTTATGTACGAATGGTTCATGGAACAGTCTGTGATCTAATGTAAAACATACTTTGATATTGTTAAAAACTGATTAATGGCATGTGTTAAACCCATAGACTGTATGTATGTACGTTACCCACCCATAGCTATTTTAAGAGCCATTGTTAAGCTCAATGTGGGTGGCTCCGGCTGCCATGTTGGCAGTGCCTGACTCCTGCCTAATTCCCGATTAATCAAAAAATGGGCAAAGAGTACGAGCATGAACAGAGCTGAGGCGGGCCAAATAAAGCCTACAGCCTTTGCAGGACTGGTGTTTTGTTGTGCATAAGTGTAACCCGTTTATTAGAAGGTGGCCATGACTGGTGAATACGTTTTAGTACGATATGATACTGATATTTCAGAGCCATGGTTGGGGCCATACATTCTAACTTGCACAAACATCAGTCAGATAAAGGATCAGTGAGTCAGGCAAACCCCTCTGCCTCTACACTCTTTCTGCTACTGGGGGATGGAGAAGAGAGATGGCAGGTTAAGAAGAGGGATGCAATAATCCCCACAAAAGTTACAGTGTGGTCCAAGATACAAAAAACTGAACATACTGAACGAAACAGAATGTTTGAAACAAACCACTGCTGTCAAGTGAACACTGTATCATATGAAAATGTCGCCTTTTCAGAAATGGAAAAATAAATAAAGAAAATAAAAAAATGAAGCTGACAGCCATGCATTTATTTTTATTATAGAGCAGATTTTGAAAAGGCTGTAAAGGGAAGGTTAAAAAACAGCATCCACTATTCACTGAGAAAATGTCATATAGAAAATGACTGGGCAAGGAAGTACAGCTTTATGGCAAGGATACAAAAAAAGAGACACTAGAGTACCTCACTCACGCCATTCCACAAATAGATGCCATTACCTTTAAGAGGTACAAAGCAGCGTGCCATCTTCTACCAAGTCTTCTACCAAGCACTTTATGGACTGCAATTGACAGCTGGCATTGTTTGTCATATAGTACTTACAATAGGAACAAGCCCAACCACTGATAATGCACTATATAATGTTGAAGTAACTCCAATACTGAAGGTTTTCTTCAACTTCTCCATGATTTTAGAGACATTTACAGGCTAGAACAGGGCATAAGATAAAAGTGAAAAGAACAGAAGCAGACATGTTAATGCATACAATAGTGTGGAATTTTGACACATGGAAAGACAGTAAACACCATACACAAATAGATGTGATTCACTGTAACTGGCTTAAAGCAAGGGATGTGTTGTGTAGTTGCCATTTACAAACAATGGACCTGTCATATGATGTCGGAAGACGGCAGTATGGAAAGTGGGGGATGCTACTGGTTCATTGGATGCATGTTTATGTAAAGGTCAACCTTATTATGTTGATATAGAAAGAGCACAGTGGCCTAAACAAGCTTTTCAACCGTGGCAAGCAAGAATCTGTCAGGGTAACAGTGAGCGGAAGCGGGTTAGTGATGATTTAGTCTACCACAGTGCTACAAAAAGGGGAAATAGCACTCGAACGAAGATGTCAGATCAGAGGCGTGGAGGCAGGGCAAAGTGTGCACCGTCCTGACCACGGAGAGCAGTAGTGAACACGCAGTAAAAGCTGTACTGACGAATGTAAAGCTCTTGCACAGATTTTTTTTAAATAGTTTTCAATGTAAATGGTCACATGTGGATAACTTAAATGTATAATTTGTTGTCTCTATCTATTTGTGGGTTAGCCTAGTAGTAGTAGCAGTAGTTGTATTTGTGCTGCCAGTATGTTTGCCTGCATGTTGGTGTTGGCCACTGTATTCTTATACCAATATACATGCAACAATACATTGGGGCAAATTCTATACTTGACTTTACTTCCGTTGCATTCTGTCACTTACAGTAAATGCTATTTAAACAGTAGTATGTGTTTTACAGAGGATAAGTAAAACCCATATAAATCAGTGGTGTGTGAACATGTGTGTTGGCACAGTTGCATGAGCAAAACCAAAAAGATATCGGAGAGAGCATAGTATGACGCTGGCATCATAAATGCATGTTTGTAGCAAAGACATTCACTTTTAGTCAAATTTCTTTAAAAATATGAAATACATGAAAGATCATCTCAGTATTCATTTCTTTGGGGAAGCACAAGAAGTACAAAATTAGAAAATTAAGCCAGCAATAATATCTCAATGATTTCAAAATGACATTTCTTCACCAAAAGCTCTTCCTATGAATGCTGCATAAAATCAGAAATAAGGGGAGCTACAAACACAGAAATTCCCCTTTTTTAAGACTTTAAGGAAACAGAATTTTTAATCAAGCTTATTCAAGAAGGTGAAAGCAGCGTAATTCTGTCTCATGAATAATTAATTTCCTCCCCCTCTCCACCCTTGATTTTCCCTGACAGGTGCCTGTGTGTCCTATTCCATTACCCATGTCATTTCCTCCCCTTCAACTGCAATCCCCTCTCATGTCCTTAACATTGATCCCTGAGGAATGACATGTGTGGAGGGAATGGATGGAGTGGGAAGGAGGCAGGGAGATAGAAGGAAATTGTGAGAAAGAGGGGGGAAAGCTAGAAAAAGACAAGGTGGAGGATTGTGGTTACAGCAGGGAATAATGTCCTCAATATTTGGGCTTGTATGCAAAAACACATAAATGGATTAATAGACAAGACAGCCAGAAGGAGAGCTAAGCCACCCCTAAGTCAAAAAGCCAGTCTGAAACCTTGTTGTAGAGCACAGTATAAAACCCATACAGCCAGACAGGCAGTCGCACTTGAAGTTATCATCTTACTGTACCAACCGTGCACTCAGCTACAAAAAGCTGTGAGAACCAGCTTGTAAGACACTAGCTTTCAGATGGACAGCTTTCCATCCAAAAAAACAATCAGGCTGGCTCACAGACAGATAGAGCTGCTGCTGCTGCTTTGGTGCTGTTCTCCCCCTCTAGTGATGCTAGATAACAGCATGCAACTAGACAAAGTAATCCACCATAAAAATACTGTTAGAGCTACCCAGAGATAGATAAATGCTGACAGAGGAGGAGGAAAAGAAGGGGGAGAGATATAAATGTGGATGGGGAGGGGTTGTGGGGTGGGGTGGTTGGACATGGCGGAAAGACGGTTAAAGAATGGGAAGCAGAGAGAAAGAGAGGGAGGGGGGACAATTGGAGGAGATGAAGAGACAAAGGGGGGGAAAAACTTGTAGAGAAGGATGAGGAGCACAGTAAAAAAAAAAAAAAAAAGTGTGAAAAGTGACTATTCTGAATGATTGTTTCTCTGCCTGTTTGTGTGCCCCAGACTGGGGTTACACCACAGGCAGCTGCATTCCCCCAGACACTCCAGACAATGGCTGATTAATGGTAAGAGATGAAGAAAAAGCAGCAGAACAGCAGGTAGAAGGAGAAAGGGGATATAGGAAGAGAAAGGGAGCCAAAAGAGCATGAGTGAATGTACAAAAGGGAAAAGGCAGGATGGTCTCGGCTGAGGATCAGCTTCCTCGTTCTGTCTCCACACTTTTCGGTTTCTCTTTGTTTCTGTATCTCTCTCTCTTCTCTCGTTTTCCTCTTTCTTTTCTGCTGTCTCATCCTCTTGCTTTCTGTTTCTTCTGGCTTTCTCCTTCTCTCTCTCTCTCTCTCTCTCTCTCTCTCTCTCTCTCTCTCTCTCTCTCTCTCCCTCTCCCTCTTTCCCTCCCTCTCTCTCCCTCTCACTCTGTCTTTGAGTCCAGACAGTGTTGAATGTAGGTCACCCTGTCTGGAAGCTCCTCTGTCTCTCTCCCTCCATTCATTCATTCCACCGTTCTCTGCCTCTCCTTCGCCTCCACTGGGGCTGCGATTTCTCCGGGCTGGGTGCCGGTTGCTGGACAGCTCGCCTAGCTGGATACCATTGCACTGGATATGATTTATCTTGCATGTGGACAGCGCAGAATCTGCGCAATCACAAGGCCCGGCTGCATCTATATCCTGGAATGAGAGCGGGAGATTTCCATCGCTTTATCAGCAGCAGCACGCAGCTGGAGACTGAGGATAGCCAGAGACCAAGGGGTCATCTGCAAGAGTGTTTTCATAGAAGAGCAGCAAGAAACCTTTGGCATCGCTCCTGCCTTCTCACTTCCATCCAAAAAAGTCAAAGACCTTTGGAACATTGCATGTTCGCTCGCTTCCAATAATCCACCACATAGGTCCAAATTTCTTTTTCTTTCTTCCCACTTTGTGTGTCTCTTTTTTTGGCTGGCCGGTTGAATTCTGCATATTCCTTTTGTAATGACGATACTCCCAATCCCTTTGAAACAACTTTCATCACAAGAGATAAGACAGGAAACCCCAAATCCCTGAAATGTCTACTGGATTTTACAGCAGCTCTCTGTTTAAAAATATGAAACGCTGTGCTGTGTTGCTTTTGCTTGCTCCTCGTCCCTTCCAAAAAATATGGGAGTGGAGTAGAGAAGAGTGTGTGTGTGTGTGTGTGTGTGTGTGTGTGTGTGTGTGTGTGTGTGTGTGAGTGTGTGTCTGCTTCCCCTGCCTGCCGCAGTGCAGAGCGACTGGCTTGGAGAAGTGAGGGAAGCAAAACGCAGACTGTTGCTAACTCTGTGGTGGCAGACTGGCAGAAACTGTCTGTGTGTGTGTGTGTGTGTGTGTGTGTGTGTGGTGTAGCTAGCTGGCTGCAGTTTTGTAGTACAGCAATCAGCTGAGGCCATCAATCAACTATCAATCACTGTCACCACAGTCTTTTGTGTATTTGTGGGATGGTAAGTGGGGGTTTGAGTGGGTGTGGACATTGCAGTCATCAGCTTAGAGAACACACGAGACACACACACGCACACACACACACACACACACACACACACACACACACACACACACACACTTGACTTGACTTGCTTAGTCGTTCTTTCTATTACAGTCTGTACTTTCCAAATGTGACATCTCTTCTCGTGACCTTACTGTGTCTCAACCTATCTTATACAGTCTATGTTCTTAACTGTTCAAATATCAGGAGTGATTACAGCAGAACATAGAGAAGACTAGGTGTTCATAGTGTACCTTAGCCTATAGGCCGATGTTTACCTGGATCAGAAACAGATGTTGCTTTATTTCAGCAGATGCTTCTTTATTCCTGTTTACTGATAAGCACTCAATTATTCTACAGATAAACACATAAACATGTAGTGTGAGTTATGGAAGTGTTGTAATCCGAGAGCAAAAGTGTTTATGTATAACTCTGCACCGCAGCACATTGTAACTTCCTTTTGTCTGCTATTTGAACCATAAGAGAACCACGAGGAACTTGTGATATGCTACGTCACCTTAGGAACAAAATTATGTGATTTAAAAAAGCTCTCTCTATGAAACACTACCGTGTCTGCCTGCCCGTCTGGGGACATTGCTTCGCCCTTGATTCCAAGTGTCCAGCTTAAAAAGACGGACAGAAAGAAGGACGTTGAGGATAAAGTCATGCACCAACCATAGAGACAAAGCCGTTTATTTTCCTCACATCTCTTCCTCTCTCTCTTCTTCTGAGGGAAGAGTGCTCACTATTCCATTTGTCTTTCAGCTCGGCTCTATAGGTGCTAGGATTACTTTAGGCTGTAACAGAGAAAGACTGCTGTTCTGTGATTATAATACCATCCAGAGCACATACATATGTGAGTAATGTTTACCTATCTAGTATTAACAGCTCCAATTACCCACTTTTTAGGGGCACTCATTGGTTCTAGGCACCTTTGTTTTTAAAAGGAGTATCTCAGAGTTGTGTTGATTCCTGTTGGAGTTTCACCATCTGCCCCCCCACAGCGAAGGAGAACTAATCACTCAACGAAATCCCGACTGTTCACTGTCCTGGCTCCCAAATGGTGGAACGAGCTCCCCATCGATATCAGGATGGCCGAAAGCCTACACATCTTCCGCCAAAGGCTAAAAACACATCTCTTCTGACTACACCTCAGATATAAAATAAAATAAAAAAACAAAAAAAATAAAAACTTTGCACTTTCATGTCTCTTTGTGTACTTGCACTTACTACTTGTTGTCTGGAGTTTGAACCTTCACAGTTAAAAGCACTTAATTGTAAGTCGCTTTGGATAAAACCGTCAGCTAAATGACATGTAATGTAATGTAATCTATTGTGCACTGTCTGAGTTCTGTGTGCTGATTAATGGAGTACAAAAGGTTTTTGCTAACTAAGACGCCCAGTCATTGGCACCAATATGAGTTCATTGGAGCCATTTTAATAGTTTGCAACTGTTCAAATAATTCAATATTAAATGAATCAGTAATTGAATCATTCTAATAGTCATAATATTAAATTGATAATAAAGGTTGCAACATTTCCCCAAAGAAGATAATTGTCTATTACAAACATTCTACAGTAATATGGCTCAAATGCAGTCCATAACAATGAGTTCTGTTGCAGAGGAACAGGCACATATTATAGATTACTGACCTCCCCACAGAATGTCCATTAATATTTGTGTACAGTAATGAAAGAGAAAACAATGAAGGATTTCATGTATATAATAGCATACTATAGAACACTTTTTCCATTTTTGATATTACCTGTTAGGAATAGAACCATTATTGATCATGGTTGTTTTTGTTGTACTTGTACTGTACACCTTAGAAAGGTGTATATTTTGTACCAGACATAAGAATAGTAATAACTTAACTAATAACTAACTAATAACAGTGTAAAAAAAAAGAAGAAAATTCACTGTACCTCAATATTGGCATAAAATGTGTTGTCAACATCAGGCTAACAGTTACGATCTAATGGGACAGGCTGTCAGCCCATGGGAATGCAGGATATGACTCTCAAGCCCCCATCTGTGCAAAATAACATTTAAACTGCACAATATTTTGTATTACTTGTACTGTAAACATGAATAACTTTGCATTGAAACATCCCTTGAAATCAGCAAATAATCACAAGATCTAAAAGCTGAAAGTGAAACAGTAGCAGTAGTGTTTGGTGGTTTGCACTACTGCTACGGTGAAAGTGCTACAGAGTGAAAGTGAATTCGAGAGTGCATGTGGTGTCAATGTACTTGTCAAAAAGATGCAGTCTATGTCAGGGAATTATTTAGGAAGAATCATCTACTGCGGTCCAGCCTAAACCTTAAAAGCAGCAGCTTCCTCCACCTTACTTGATTTCACTGTTTTTCTTCTCCCTGTTAAAGCTCCAGAAGCTCAGTTTCTTCTTCTCTGCCTCCCTCTCTGAGCTCCTGAAAAGAGGATAAGAATATGTTTTCATTTCATTTCCCAAAGGCTTGCTGTGAAGCATTCGTAGACATGCAGCTAGAATTCAACAAGTCAGTATTCCAAAGCAAATTGACCAGATGAAGCAACAGATGCCTGGAGCTGATTTTTTCTGCACTATCAGCAGTTTGATCTCCTCCTCAGCCTTGCTCGCCCTCTGTATCCATTCCTTCTGTTTCATGGGTCACATCTCCTCTAGCTCTTTCCAGCTCATGGACTCTCATTTTTCCCCAGATGTTTCAGCTCTTTCTCCTTTACACTCAGCAGTGCCAAAGTCTGCAGATGCGCCTCTGTGCGAGCTTCCCTATTGTTAGTGACCTGCCTGATCTCCGTCTCCTTTTCTTTCACTATCTGTTCCAGCTTTCGGAATTTATTTAGCTACCTATCCACCATTTTCTTTAGCTTGGTGGTCCACTCCACCTTGACCTCTTTTACATATCTTTAATGACTGCTCTTATTCTGTGGTTGTCCACCTTCCAGGCAGTACTGAGCTTGTTTTCCTCCATCAAAATACAGTCTCTTCTGCTTTTCCTTCTTTTTCATGTCCTCTACTGTCTTTTTGTTCTGTGTGACAAAATCTTTCAATTCAGCTTCCTGTTGTTCTCTACCTTCTCCACATACTGTATAAGTGTTCAGCGAAGGGAGATAATTTCTTCTCTTTTTGATTTACTTCCTGCATCCGTTAAATTGTTGTTTGTTCTCTAAAGTCTTGTCCAACTTGTTCATTCATATCCTTGTTCCTCTGTAAACTCTTGTTCTCTTGTCCTCGTCCTCCCTGCTGAGATCCGATCTAGCGAGGGTGCAGCTATGTGCCTTTAGGGCTGCGTTTGCTGAAGAAAGCCTCGGGTCTTCTTCAGTGAAAGGGAAGCCTTGTCAAAGTGTGTGCACACCTTAGCTGGGAGACACGTCTGCAGTTTGAGCTGATTTACGGGACAACACCCAACTGCACTCCAACTTAAACAGTTTGACACATTGTTTTCACTTTGTACTGAGAGTAATGTTTTCATCAAAAGAAATATGCATGTAAAATGTGAAGAAAATCTAACTGCAATCTTCTGCTGAGGAAAGTCATCTATAGGCTGTCAGAAACTGTGTGATTAAAAGTGGGGTTTTCTGTTTCTATGATAGAATGTGTGTATCAAATGTATGTGCAATGCAAGTACATATCAGTCTACATTTGTGTGTTCAAGTGTTTTGTCAGGGCAGAAGATAAGCAGACAGATGGATGCTGCATCACCGGTCTAAACAGCTGGTGGTTATTGAGCTTGTATTGCCAACAGACTAAGACTCAGTCCACCCACTGCTGACACATGGCCTTCAGCTTTCAGACTAATACTGAGAAAACAGGATGTTAGCGTTTAAGAATCTTAGGCTTTTAGACGTACAACTACTAATTATTTTAAGAATAGAACTTTTGTGATTATGTTTGCATTCCAAAAATTGAAAACTCGGGTTGTGATTTTAAAATACATTTGGAAATAGATGTGGGTCTTGACTTTGTATATAATCCTTACAATTCTTGTTTTGTGTAATAGTGGCAACGTCTTAAGTGCTAAGTGTGAAACAGTCACTGCCGTTATGTTTTTGTGTTGTACAAACCAGAGACCACCTGTTTATCATTTCCTGTTGATGAAGGTTGGGTTTCTGAATACTGTGCTCTATTTCACCAATGATCATTATCCCTGCTTGTGTTAACTACCCTGTTTCTATCTATGTTTAATGCGTTTAATGCAATACTAGTTTATTACGACCAAACATGTACGATACTATGGGACACTACTGAACTTAAACTTCTAGCTGAATCACAATGTAGTATAGTATTGATGTATAAAATAAATAAAGTAGATTAGAAGATATTTCTAAGAGGGCACCAATATGAAAAAAAAATTACATTTTTTATAAGTCAAACCTTGCTGATTCTAGAGTAGAGCAAAAATGGTTCTGAGAATAAAAAAACAGAACACGATTCGAGAAGGTTAACAGCAGTGTGATATCACAGAGACGCAGATATGTCATTCACCTGATGAAGACTGAGGAAATGTAAACACAAGTGACAACCTCTTTAAAACCTCTCTCTCTGACTTAATCTGTGTGGCTCTCATTTTTTTCCTTTCTCGCCTCTACCTCTCTCTCTGCCACTCACACATACACGTTGTCAGCCACATCCTCATGCCTGCCAGGTGTGAAGAGGGAGATGGCAGTCAGTAATTGGTGAGAAAGCACTTTGTCACTTTGCTGGATGGAGGACAGATTACAGCCAATATGTTTCTAATATGTTGGAAGACAGAGAATAGAAATCATATCCATTCTTGTTACAGAAACCCAAAGGGAAACTCCAAAAGTGAAAAACAAAATGCAATATAATTTAGCTCTAATTTTGCAAAACTCAGCTCATTTAGAAATAATGACAATGATGATCATAATCTAATGACAATAATAATAATAATAATAATAATAATAATAATAATAATAATAATAATAATAATAATAATAATAATAATAAATTAAGTTCAATAACAAAATGAATTGAATTAAATTACAAATTATGTTTTAAAATAAATTGAATTGAAAAAAAATGAAAGAATAAATTAGATGAAATTAAAACAACATTCAAATTAACTCAAATCAAATTGATTATTTTGGTTTTCGGTTTTCGGAATAATTTTCACAGACGGTGAGATATTTCAGCAGCAACGCAAATGCAATTTTCTAGTGTCAAGTCTTGGAGAGGCATGTCACCTCCCGTGTTTTGGGATTTTTTCGATTTGCTGCTAAGATGATTCTTATTGACACATACGTCATCAAAATATGCTTTTAAAAGTTCATTACTGTTGTATTTTTTCAAAACACTGACACAATGAGGCACATTTTCAGAAGTTTCCCTACTCAGCCAGTTAGGAGCTACTTTTAGATCTTTTGTGAATATAGCCCCTGATCTATTTTGTATCTTTGACACTGCGTATAATATATCAGTAAAATGTCAACAACGGTAAAACGATCGTAGAACTTTGTAACACTAACAGTTGTTCTGTGTCTGTCAGAATCATCTGAACTGCACTCCCTTTCTTTCTTTCTTTCTTTCTTTCTTTCTTTCTTTCTTTTTCTTCCCCCCATCATTCCCCCTACCTGTATTCCTTTGACCCTGGCCCTGATATTGACTGACATCAAGCCCCTGAAAGAGCAGAGCTCAACCTTTGTTATGTCAAAACCAGCTGTGTGTGTGTGTGTGTGTGTGTGCGTGTGTGTGTGTGTGTGTGTGTGTGTGTGTGTGTGTGTGTGTGCGTGCGTGTGTGCGTGTGTGTGTGTGTGTGTGTGTGTGTGAGTGAGTGAGTGAGTGAGTGTGTGTGTGTGTGTGTGTGTGTGTGTGTGTGTGTGTGTGTGTGTGTGTGTGTGTGTGTGTGTGTGTGTGTGTGTGTGTGTGTGTGTCATCCATTCTCTAGAGGAGGTAGTTAATCTCAAGAGATGTGAACCACACACACATGCTGCCGCCTCATCACCTGAGGTTCACTCCCGGGACCCTTCCATGTGTGTTGGCCATGCAGTCTGCCTGGGTTGGGTTAGAAGGTGTCTCAAGAGAGTTATGACACACACACACACACACACACACACACACACACACACACACACACACACACACACACACACACACAGGCTCCCAGGAGTAAAGGTTGGAGGAGACAAGGTGACACTGTGTCTCTCTGATACCTGGTTTCTGTCAGAGCTCTGTGACAACTGGTCACCTCTGACTGGACAGACTCTCTCTCTCTCTCTCACACACACACACACACACACACACACACACACACACACACACACACACACACACATATATGTATGTAAATACACACAGATGAACATGCACAAACCTGACACATCTACCCAACCACACAAATAAAACACATAAATGAGCAGATGAACTCAGGTATATGCACACAAATACATAAATGCAGAGTTATGCACACAGAGGCACACACATTCCACTGTTTACGCATTAATTTCTGATTTGAGCCACAACCTTGCATGGCAGATTGAAGTAGTCTCTGCGGTGACCAGTCACCTACTGCAGTGACAGAGGACATGGTGTCTCACACTGTGGCCCTTTCCACATGAAGGTCAGATGCTAAATGTCAGAAGTACTTAAATATGCATGTGCCACATGAATGTGTAGCACTGTTAACTCTCAGAGTGACAGCAAGTGTATTATTCCTTTGTCGGCAAACTGAGCCTTTTACATCTTGCTTCAGCCTGTTCATTATGCCCTTGTGTCACTCTGTTAGGATCAAACGTTTTAGTTTTACATAGATTACATGATAATGTAATTGAGAAAATGTACATATACCAGAGTTAAACACAATACTGTTTCATTTAGAGCAGACTATTTAAGTATCTTAAATATTGGTAATTGTGTGCATGTGTGCCATGCATAGCTGTGACTATGTTGCTATGCCACCCAGGTTCCATCTGTTTATATAGAGACAGAAATATATTGTATCTATCTAAGTTACAGTAAGTTCAAGTTAAGTTAGAAGCTTACAGTGTTGCTATGCAACAAGCACATTTTGGGGCAATAAAATTATGCCGCAAACTAAGTAAACAATTCGAGACATACAGACCTATTGATGCTGAAAATTTGTCTCAGGCTTTTAGAAAAAAATAGTCATGAAATATTCAGCAAAGCCTTTGCAGAAATTCTCTAAAAAAGAATGACTCTGTAACACTTTATAATAACCATCGCTAATGAATGGTAAATTGATAGTCAATTAAACTTATTGTATTTTACTGTGAACCACAACTAAATAATAATTAATAATGTTTACTAATTATTACAGTAGTTAAGCTATAATTTGTTATTTTAACAGCTTGTTTTTGCTCACATCATAACATTGTTATGTATTATATTGAGTATTTGTTCATGATTAAGAAATTGTTTATAAACCGTCAATAAACATTATTTGGATGGTTATTATAAAGTTGCATCTGATGAATATAATATCTTGTTAATGGTTAATAATTTTTTTGTAAAGCATCTATAAACATTATTAGGATAGATATTATCAGTGTACAAATAATCAAATAATCATCTCTTTTATAGATTGCCAAAAAAGATTTAATGGGGCCAAATGAATGGTATTAATCATTAACTTACTTACTTACTTAACTTACTTACAATACAATAGCCATCCAAATAATGTTTATAGATGGTGTACAAAACAATTATTAACCATTGACAATGTATTACCTATCTAAATGTATATTTATTTTATATTACACTAATCTATTGATAAAATAGCATAAATTAGGCGATAACATTACTAATAATTAGTAAACATTATTTAAATCATAATTTCTTTGTTTGTTAACAATAAAATAACTATAAAATGAAGTTTAAATAACTATCAATTTGTCATTTATTAGTGATTGTTATTATAAAGTGTTACCTAGTTCAGCATGGCCTGTGTTTGCTCTCACCTACAGAAACAACCTTGAAAGGCGACAGATGTTCAAATTCACCTTGCTGAACTTCACAAATCAAAGCTAGAGCACTAATAATGAGCTCTTGTCAGTTGAGAAAGAGGAGAGATTGTGAGCTTAAAATAAGTATAGACACACACAGAGACACACACACACTCCCAAATACACACCACCAATCATTAACAGCTAAGCTAGGGTCATACTTTGCAGCTGCTCTTTCTGGATAAGATAAGACTTTGACTGCTGAGAGAGAGTGTGTGTGTGTGTGTGTGTGTGTGTGTGTTTGTGTGTGTGTGTGTGTATGTGTGTGTGTGTGTGTGTATTTATGTCTGCATCTTTGTCTGTATCTGTGCCTGAAAACACCTGTTCAAACAAAGCTTTAGAAATACGACTGAATAAATACATTTCATATATACAGTAACCAGCCATCTGTCTGTTATAGGGTTGTAAAATACTGTGTTGTTAACATTGACTTTGATGACAGTAAAACTATAATAAATCAAAGAACTTCATTGTATGTACTTTAGTGATACATGCTGTGGGCCCTATTGTCATGCGGGGAAATTATGTTTTCATGAGGTAGAGTATTTTTTTCCTCGCCTCAACCCCACAGTAGGGTGTAATCCAATCGCCCATTGCAATTTTAGTGTCAGTGTTTTCCATCCACCTGGTTAACAGTGTACTTTGCACGTTATACATGTGGCTTTTTTTTTTCATTGGTGAAGGTGCATCCACATACACCTCTCCAAAATCACGAGTCCCTTTTAAGCCTACTACACACAGAGCCGATAATCGGCCATCGGACTGTCTGGCGAGGTCAGTGACTCGAGTCTGCCGTTCATTTTGGCCGATTTGACATGTATAATCGGCGGGGCGGGCACTGCCGGCAGTCGGACTCAAATGACCCATCTGATTGGTAGAATGCTAACCCGGAAACAGGGAGTGGAATGAGCGTGACTAGAGTCTCTCAAAATCTGATGAAAATCTTTTAAACTGACCTTTGTCGATCTGAAATGAAGACAGATTCAGCAACTGCATGGCCTATTTCTCGCTTAAAATGTTTTCAGAAACACGTTTTGGTGAACTATTTTAGTACAATATGAGATCGTATTCTGAACAAGCCGCCATGATAGTCTGTCTTTGAATTTCCAGAGAAACCAGACCCACGTGACGCGTTCGTCCAACCAGCTGCCAGTTTTCATTTTTGGGCAACAATACAGATTAGCGCCGCCTGCTGTTATGGAGACGTATTATGTCTCGTCGCGTTGATGTGTTCCGAGGCACTTTTTTGACCAACTCGGGTAGACTGATCAGTCCAACTGCCTTTTCTGCCGAGGGTCGGCCGTCTGGTCTGTGTGTCTGGGAATTTTAATTATACCGTCATCAACCAGAAGACACCTCTAATTGCACACATGCCATTTTTTTAAATTCCAATTATGGCAGTCATGTTGTGAAGGCAGATTGAAGACTTTTATTCTCACCAGCATCTCTAATTCCCCACAGTCTCCATATATGAATGACTTCTCTTTCCGCTGATTAAATCTCTTTACAGTCACTGAAGGAGGCAGGTATGTGTTCCACCTACAGTCTCTGATTTGAGTGGCAGGCTTTGTCAAAGTGTGATTATACACACCAGATCCACTGGTTATCTTGATTAACTTTTGCACTACCAACATTAAGCTGTTGCAAAATAACCATGCCAATTTCTGCGTGTATGTGCATCAAACGGGTAAGTTAATGTATATCGTGGTATTTCACACAACAAAATATTCAAGAGTGTTAGAGATAGCGACATCCTTGAGATGCATGGGAACACAGAATTTAATCAGTTCCACAAAAAAAAAATCCTGAAACAATTAAAACTTTTCTCACTTCTTTGCATCACTAACACCCATTAGAACAGTCCATTCCCACCAATCCCCTCAATAGCACAACACAGGGTTAGCAGGGGCAACCGCAACCAAGGTAGTGCCTGAAGCATCATATTTTTAATTGCAATAGAGGTCAACTTGTGGCTGTGACAACCAGTAAGATGTGGTAGAACGGAATGATAATTGTTAATATAAACATGTTGGTTTTTGTCAAGGCTGTCGTTTACAACATTTACCTTTTACTGTAATATATCATCATGTTTCAAAAACAGTTTTAAGGGTTGACCTCTAGCTCACATGTTTCGGTCAACATCTTTCGTAATGGATCCACTAGTTATGATTCAAAGTTCGAGCAGGCTAAACTCTAAGCAGGGTTTGTGACAGCCGGTCAATGTGCAGCTTCTTTAATATTTAATATGGGAAGATTTTAAGTTTTCATGAAACTGACTGGATGTACTCTGAGTGGGTGGCTGACCATATGGTGTCAGTTTTCTGAATAACAGATGACCTCAGATCAGATTTATCGTGAGAGGGACACGGGGAGAGAAAAGAAAGAGAGATGGGGGTGCTTTGGCAACACTGTTCATCTAATATTCATGCCAATAAAACAAGCTGAGCTAAACTGAAACGAGAGGGAGAGAGAGTGCAGAGAGACGGAAAGGCAGAGAGCAGAGACAGGGGAGTGAATGAGAGACGGGTGAGAAGAGAGAGTACAGGCAGAAAGAGGGGAGATAGTGAGAGAGATCAGAGAGGGAGCAATACTTCCTGCTACGCCTGTATAAAGACAGAGAGATCAAGTTCTTTACCAAAATAAAACTTACATACCAAGACACACTCTCAGACCAAAACAAATTTAAATATTTACTTGAAGAAAAACAGACACTGCCATGGTAGCAGCAAAATATGTCACAGCCTGAGGGAAAAAAAACATGAAACTGGACTAAGCTTCTTTAAAATTTGCCCCCAATAGTCCTCACCATTATCATTGTATTCATCTGTTAATCTAAGACTCATCTTATCAGTTATATTATATTATTCTTTAATGATTTGTTTGACCCAATATTTATTTAGTACAGTGCAGCATAGTGTATGTGGAGTGTATATAGTGTCGTTGTGTGCAAATAATTTATTTTCTTACATTTCTTGTTCAACATGCTTTGGCAGGAGTGAACATAGTGGTCATTCAAAAAAACACATTAGAGAGCAAGAGAAGTAGTTAGTAAAGTGCAGTACAGAGGGGGAGGGGAAAGACTAGAGAGAAAGAGGACAGACAAAGAAAGGGGGAGGGGGGGTGCTGAGTGGGAGACACCCAAAAGAACACCTGTTGAGATTAGGGTTGGCACGCGACCCACTCCAACTCGCGTGGCAGCTGCACCTCACTGGAACAATGGCAGTAAAAGAGAGAGACAGAGAAAGCGAGAGGAAAGTTTGAATGCACTACTTATCCTTTCAGGTCATGTGTGTGTGTGTGTGTGTGTGTGTGTGTGTGTGTGTGTGTGTGTGCGTGTGTGCGTGTGTGGCATACTAATGTGTGCACTGAGAGCGGGAGGGAGAGACAGAGAGAAAGAACTAGAAACAGAGAAGTATAGGCAGCCAAGAAAAAGACATGTGTATTCAAGTTAACTATGAAGCCAAAACTAGGTGAAAGGTCTTATTTATCTTTGGTTTGTAGAATAGAATAGAATAAATAGAGGACACCTGCTCAAGGTACTGAATAAGGTGTTAGCTTAAAAAGCCAGCCAGCTGTCACCCCAGGTGCACTGAGTTTGTTGGAGGTGAGAAAAACAAGTATAATAAAGAAGATGTACTATATTTGAAAATTTTAGAATGACTTTAATTACGGATTTACAGTGTGTTTGTAATGACCTAAACATATTTTTTTTTGTTGCTTTAAATGTATACAGTATATTTTTAAACCTTAGTGTATGGTTTAGAGTATGCTTTCCTGAATGCTAAATCCTGTTCAAACAAGGTATGGCCACTTCCATAGCATAAACTTATACACGCTATAATGTTCTACTGAAGTTCCTTATTAAAATGGCATTGAGGAGCGGTGTGAGTGTATGAATTAACATTCTTATTTCCATTGCAGTTCTGCTCCATGAACACACAAATTGGAGCCCAATTACCCGTTGCTTTACTTGGATGCACTGCAGATATGAGGCCATATTGACTATAATTGTATCCAGTGAAATGCATCCAGTAACATTGGTGACTATACTTTCATACTAATTTCCCAGTGGTGATCCTAGTCACCTCTGACTCTCCTTTCATTTAGACTCAGAACATCTGACCATCTATCTCAATCATTCACTCTCCTTCTCTCCGTCACATACACACACAGACCTACTTTCAAAAATTTCCATTTCCAATTCATTTCATATTTTGATGACATTTTCATGTGCAGAAATGTGCTCTCTTGGAAGGTGAATTCATTACAGTGGTGACTGATTTTAACCGAGCAGATGTTTTTTACCAACTTCAAAGTGCTTTAATGTTCCTTTATTTAACTGCCTGGTCTCCCTTACCACAGTCATGGCATTCATAGTTTTCTCTAAAACCCACGCACACATACAGAGACCTACACACTGCACAACAGCATCGCTTGGATGCCTCTCTATCGCACAGAGACATTATGTAATTCACCCCTGGTAACTGTTCAGGATGCTCGGTCTGATCTCTGTTACCCCTCCCTAAATTCTCTGCAACACAGCCGAGCTGAGTCCTCTCCGGCTATGCGACGCCATCTAGCGACCATCCAACACTGCACTGTAGCCTCTGCTTGTTTCCTCCTCATTTCTTCTTTCCTTTTTTGAACTCGTTACTGATTTAAAAGTTAAAATAAACTCATTATTTTGTTGGGGAAACTGCATTTGGCCCGAGGAAACAAAGATAGGCAGCGACTGGTGTCTGATATCTGAAGGTATGTTATAAAATAAGCAAAAAGTAGAAACAAAAATAATTTGTATTGAACATGATTATGATAACTTGGATAGTGTAACGTTGACAGTCTAACAGTGTTATGATTTTCTATGTGCCCTAACTAAAAGAAACAATGTGGCATGTTGTTAATTCTGGTCATCATTTAGTTTATAAAAAAGTGCTATCTTGTTTGGTAGTAAATTGGATATAATTTCCTCCGTGCGTAAAATGGATTAAGTGTGCGCAAAAGCGCAGTGGCGTGCATTTACTGTCAGCCGTTCTTGTTTGTGTCACTCCACGGAAAACTGCACTCGATGTCAGTTATAGAGGTGTGCGGATGTATGTGTGCTCGCTTCTTCGCCCCCCCCCCTTTCCTCTGTCTGGTGCGCTGGAGATGGTTGGTTCGATGTGTGTTATTGTGTTATGTGACAAAGGACCGCCCAGCCCCGCCTCGTAGAGAGAGAGAGAGAGAGAGAGAGAGAGAGAGCAGAGCATAGACAGCTTGGCTTGGAGTCTTTTCACACACCAGCTTAACGGTCATGATGTGTCCAAGAGACATTTCCCTGTTTGTGAGGCGCTCACTAAGAGAGGCTCAACTGTTGAACTGGTCTTGTTTAACAACGTGTCAGTGATGCAAGACCTCGGTCAGCGACCACCTGTGGGCAAACAACCACCAATTAAAACAATTAGCAATTGTATTCATTTGTAAAAGGAACCCCTTTCCTATGAGTGATCACTTTTTAAAATATACAGTACATCGGATACACATAATATTGTGTCTTAAAAGGTGGACCTTTAAGATTTTACTCAGCTTTGAAGTGTTCTGGCGCCAGATTCTGTATTTCGGTGTTATAGGTGTGCAACATTCATAACACCAACACAGACAATTAGGTACATTTCTTTTATTCAGTATCTCCCAGGCAACATAGTGGCACAAACTGTGCTCAGTGTTAAAGTTTCCATATGGTAAAGTATACTTAGCTTCCCATATAGCTATATGTTAATGGTATGCACATGGGCTGGTGGTAAGAGAGTAAAAAAGGGGTTCCATAACATAAGCCAGTGTCTCTTTAAAAAAATTGAAGTTTCTTGTTGTATTCTGGAATGAGGTCAGACACGAGGCTCCTCATTGCACGCGCTGATTATTATTAGATTCCATTTTCAGCCAATCAGCGCCGAAGGGGGCGTTAGTTTGGCACAGAGGCAGGGTAGCGACAGCGTCCGATTGGTGGATTTTTATCGCCGTTGTATCTCCGGGAAGGGATAAATACAAGCAAGGGGGGCCGAGACTGGAGGGCTGCTTGAAACTCGACTGCAGGTCTGCAGATGGAAGGCGGACAGTGTAACTCTAGGTTCCTTTTTTTCCTCCCCAGCATGCATGGCTTTTGTTTCTAGGAGAGGGGACAGAGCTGATGCAGAGAAAAGCACTTACCTTACACTCTGTACTTGGGAGCCAATTGTAAGTGCCCGAGTGCACAGTGTGGCACTCAGTCTGCGCTCTGCAGCTGCATAGACTATGTTCAGCCACCACACGGCTGAATTGATTTTATAACAGAAGGAAGAGGCTGAGAGAGAGACAGATAACAGAGTACTCAGTGGAGAGTCGGCTATACTGTCCGTGTTGTTTTAACACAAAACCTGGAAATTAAACTTTTTTTTTTAAACATTAGCCTTTTAAGGCTACACTGGACTGAACTGCTATCGAGTTTCCTGCACATCTCTGGAGTGAATTATTTCTTGCGCTTTTTTTACTCAGCTCCAACTATAAAGAGGGGGAGAAAAGAGCTGAGTTTGCTTTAAAGTGAATCAGAGGACCAAGGAGAGAGAAAGAGCAAGTACACCGCTCTGTGTATAACTGGGCAGCATGGTGCAGAAAATGAGCCACACAGAGAGCACCGCCGAGGCGCTGTCCTTTTTTGCCGGAGACTCGAGCTCCGACTCCGGAGCGTGCATGGATCTGGACCCGGCCGCCTCGCCTCTCTCCCCGGGCTCCACGGCGTCTTCGACCGCCGGGGACAAGCTGGGAGAGAACCCGGCATGGTGTAAAACTCCCAGCGGTCACATAAAGAGACCCATGAATGCGTTTATGGTGTGGTCACAGATAGAGAGGAGGAAGATCATGGAGCAGTCTCCGGACATGCACAACGCTGAGATCTCCAAAAGGCTGGGGAAGCGGTGGAAGCTTCTCAGAGACAGCGACAAGATCCCCTTCATCAGAGAGGCGGAGCGGCTCAGGCTCAAGCACATGGCGGACTATCCCGACTACAAGTACCGGCCGAGGAAGAAGGTGAAATCAAGCGCCTCCAAGCCTGGCAGTAACGGAGACAAGGCAGAGAAACTCAATAGTAGCTCTAACAACACCAGCACTAAGACATCTTCATCTTCGAGGAAGAATGGATCCAAATCACCCAGCAGCAGCAGCAGACCCCACAAATCACTTTTCGGCAGCAGTAGCACCAAAGCATCACCGTTTGCCTCTGAGCACACATCAGAGCACCATCACAACTCTCTCTACAAGTCGAAATCTGTCTCCTCAGCAGCAAAGCAGATACCGGATGGCAAGAAGCCCAAGCGGTTGTACGTCTTCGGGAGCAGCGGGGCCAACTTGAGCGTCAGCCCCGCGTCCTCCGTTGTGGTCCCGGCCAGCCCGACGCTCAGTAGCTCGGCGGACTCTAGCGACCCGCTCAGCCTGTATGAGGACGCGGCCAGCGGCAGGGAGGAGGGTGCTGACTCCCCCGGCAGCAGCAGCAACCTGGGCGGTCACACATACAGCAGTCGGCGGGCTTCCTCACCGACTCCCTCCGGCTCTCACTCCTCCGCCTCGTCGCACTCGTCCTCATCCTCTTCCTCGGAGGATGAAGAGTTTGAGGACGACTTGCTCGACATTAACCCGAGCCCCAGCTTTGATAGCATGTCGCTGGGGAGCTTTGGCTCCTCGGTGCTGGACAGGGACTTGGATTTGAACTTTGAGTCCGGCTCCGGGGGCTCCCACTTCGAGTTTCCCGACTACTGCACGCCCGAAGTCAGCGAAATGATCTCCGGGGACTGGCTGGAGTCCACCATCTCCAACCTGGTGTTCACGTACTGAGTGAGCAAAATGCAAACAAAACGACAGGTAAATGTCCTGCGAGCTAAAATATGACCACAAGCAGAAACAGGAGTTCCTGGTACAGTGGGCGTAATAGTTCAAGTGTGCTAGGCTACACCAGGCAAGTAAAACCCCACTGAAACTAGCCCCCGTCTCGTCCATAAAGGCAAGAGCTGCAAATCGTTGGAGAGCTAAACTTTAAAGCGAATAACGTGCTTTTCCTACTTTTCTTTGGATGCGTGGACTGGGGACTTGGTTCAACCACAAAAGTGGAGTGCAAACACGAGAAGGAGAGAAAATGAAAGACTGACTTGAGTTTCCTGAGAGTGAAACGCTCACTGTTTTTGAACTGAACAACTTAACTGTGATTGATTTGCACGTTATGCGGTCCGCCGTTCACTTAATCAATGTTGTTGCTGATTTTAAAAAAGGGACATTTCACAACTTTTTACCAATCGCCAAGTGAACTTCACCACTAAACAGGTACAGAAATAGGACTGTCGTGCGACTTTTTTTATTGTGGTGTGTCACCGAGAGGGATTTTTTAATGAAACCGAGGTGGGTTGATGTTTTTTATAAGTCGAATATTTTCTCAAAAGCAGAAAACATGTTAAGCATGATAGCCTACTTTGTCACTATCTTGTGCTGAGATTTTTCTGTGAGGCTGTCGAGCAATTTAAAAACTAGTATTAGGGTTATTTAAATAGATTGGTGGCGCTCGCTTTCGGTTCTTCTCTTTTTAAAAAAAAAGGACATTGAAATAATCACCAGCTGTTGTAATTTTTCAAACTTCAGGATTCAAACGCAACTTCAAATCTGTGCTGAACTTTATACACGTGTTCTCTACGATTCAGGACCAAAATTCTTTTAATTTCAGATGATAGTTCTAGAGAAATCCTCACCGATTTTTTTTCATCCTCTGAGCTTTGTTTTGTACATTTATTCAGATGCCATTTTATATGGGATGTTGTATTTATATACTGGGCCAAGCATTTTGACTTGATCATTTTTTATTTCTTTGTACATGATCTAGTCCTGTTTTTCTTTTTCTTACATGGTTGTTTGTCAGTATGTGTCTGTCACATTTCCTTCTCAGGCGAAGGGCTAGAGTTTTAAAAACACACAACTTTTGATTTCATTTTATATTTAAATGTACACACTTTTTGGACACTTAAAAGAGAGGAAACAGTTTGATTATTTTCTCAGTGTATTTTTGTACAAATCTATATAGAAAATGGGGGAGTCAACAATCGGTGTGTGTAGCCTACAAATACAGCTGTATTGGATTTCCTAATTTTTAATACCCCGGCAGGCTGGTTTTCATGCTGCCTTCAAGTGCTCATGGTAAGCTCGTACTTATGAGTTGTATCGCTTGTTAAAATGCTTTCGTAAGAACAGCCAGCAAAATAGACCTTCACTCACTGTGGTGCCTATTGTTTAATTTTAGAAATTAAAGGCACCAAGGTATTTTTTACTTAAGTGACCCGAGCAAAGGGAATAAGAATCCAGTGTGTAATTAGTGTTTTATTCACAAATTTGGAAAACTTTCTTTGACTTTTACCAGCACATACTGACAGGACTTCTTTGATGTCCAATCCCTGAACATCCCATAATGTCAGTGCAGACATGAGATACTTAACCACGAAGTTATAAGGATGCAATTACGATTTTTCCGATAGCACTTGAAAGCAGCACCAGTCTTTGTATCTGCCTACCTTCTACGTTTACAGTGCCAGTCTGCAGGCTCCTTAAAGACACAGGAATGCAGTATTTCTAGAGGCTATTCCTGTGGACCATGTGGGTTTAACAGCATCACTATCTTAAGCAGCCACTTGTTTGTGCATTTCCCGTCAGATATCTTGCCTATGACAACAAATGAGGAGATTGTAGCTTTAAATTGGACTTATTTCTTGATGTTTTCATTAATTGATGTCACATTTGCCAATCAACCTCTGGATTGAACAGGCTATCAATACAGCAAGAAAACAACAAGGATGATAACACCAAGCATATTCAAATTTCTGACTTGAGTTCCGCAACACCTACTTGTTCTGCGTTTCTCATTGTATTTGAATATATAATCTTTTCTACTTGTCAGCTAACTATTAGCTAATAATTGTTTTAGTATCTTTATGGCATGGTGAATAGCATTTGTATTTCAGATTCAGGTTATTAGCTGTTGTGTTTTTCAGAAAAAATGAAAAAAATGAGGAAAAACGAAACGTGAACTCGATCTTTGTATATTTGACTGTATCATAAAGCAAAAAGATTGTGTGTTTATGTACGTTGTTGCTATCGAGGACAGGCACTGTCTAGAACTGCTATCTTTTACACATCCTTACTTACATTTAAGGTGGTCAGTTCAGGACTCTTTTTTTTATATATATATGAAAGCATTTTTAAATATATTTACTTTATTTTTCATCCATCCTGTGCAATATGCTGTGTAGAATTATCATTTATTGTCTCTAATCATGCCATAAACAAAGGAACCACCCTTTTTTTGAGACTCTGAGAAAGGGAGGAGAAACTCATGCCAGCTAAATTGTGTCCATTCACTGCCTGTCAGATTGTTGATATAAACTTGTGTACAGAACTTTTTCAAGGAAGGAAATAAATATCAGCTGGAACTGAAACTCCACAACTCTTTTCTTGATTCTTTTCGTCTCTCTTTGACATTCAGCAGTTGGCCAAAAAAAAAAGTTTGTATACCCAATATTGGATTCCAGAAATGTCTCCTAATTATCATTACCAACTGTGTGCATTGATTAGCATGGCATTGATCTTTTGGCAATGCTTTCCAAAAAATATAAAAGGAGAGTAAGTATTCAAAGCAAGAACACAAAAAAAACATCAAAGCTATCTACTCAGCTTATCACTACACCTGCTTTTTTAAACCTTACTATATGGATTGGTTCCCAAAAGTGGTTAACATGGAATAACCAACAAGCACAGGCTGATAAATGACTAGAACACGCTTTTGGGAAATCCACTCCAATTGTGTGACAACATATGCATCCCAACCAATAACTACCTACTTCTTCAGAGGAAGGCAAAAATGATTGTGGGAATGGCAGTGTGAAATAAAAATGAGATATTTTTCTATAGTTTATTTGTTTAGTTATTGATAAGTAAAACCTTTTTTTGCAAACATCTCCATCTAGAAAAACACGCTTTGTTTCTCATAGTTTCACATCAAAGGATTGCCTATGTCTGCACATCCTTCTTAAGACGTTTTTGTACACAACATAACACTGTCTTCTATGCTGAGTGTAAATAGCCCACAGATGACCAACCAATCTTTTGGAAAGCTCATCACTGAGTTATGAAAAAGCACACTTCCATTCCCAGTTATACTACAATAGACAGGACTGATTTAAAAATACTTTTATAGCAGGCTCCCCCCTCTATAGACTCAGGATGCATGGTCTTCATTCTGTAAAGCTTTTGGGAAGCTTAGGCTACAACAGCACTCTGGAGCCAAGAAATAGATGCATTTATATAGACTCAGACAGAGCAAATCAATAAGATTATTTTAACCCTATTGTGACAGATATTTGGTTTTCATGTTAAGCCCCCATAAGTCTTAAGTATACATCATGCAATCAAAATGTATCTTAGTAGGGGAGTGTTGATCGGAGACCTGGATGTCCCATACTGATGATTATATGGTCATGTGACATGACATTCCTTAGAAATGAGTCTATACACATGTTGTAATCCCAACAACACTCAGTATATCTTTTGGTGTGAATAAGTGTAGTTTTAGAAATCCCAACAAATTATGAATTCTTAAATTCACACAATTTTTTACAAGCTTAAAACACAATAATGAATTACAATTGATGCATGTACAGATAGATGTTTCCCCCTTGAAATTTTACAAAACAATCACCGTTAAAAAGATCACGCATTAGAGATAACCTGCTGATTTAAATATATACTGCCTGCATCCTTTGTCACATCACCTCCTGGAAAGTCTCATCTGTCCAACATGAAAAGCTAACCTTTGCTGACCAGAGTAGTCTTTACAACAGGAGGGCTACTATTAACATATCTGTACATTGTACAGGTAGCGTATCCATTCACCTAGAGGCCATGTTATACAGCCTATGAAGTGATAAAGGTGAGCAGTTTTACCACCATCCCATGACTAACAGCACTATTACTAATGTGCTTCTGGAGTAGCCAATTATGTTGCCTGCTTAGGTTTGTCTAATTGCCTAAAACATATTCCTACTGAAGAATAAAACATCCCTCATTTACATAATTAATAAAAGCTGCACACATACTAGGGTGACTTTAATTGGCTGAATGATAAGGAATAACTGTGATAAAGGTTTTTTTATTGGAGAATACACAATAATCAGTTCTTAAGGCAAATCTTCTTGGGCTTCACCCAGGCAAACTGATTCTTTTTTATTCTAGCATGTTGTGCGGTATGCTGGCTGTCTGGTGTTCAGACAGTCATGATTCCCCCTCCCCCTCTCCCAGACAGACCCTTATCGTGGGGGAAGGGCTGGTTTAGCAGCAGTCAGCCAAGGGCCCTCCAGCATAGCTGACAAGCATGTCTGTCTGTCTACGCCACGGTGTGTGTGTGTGTGTGTGTGTGTGTGTGTGTGCACGCACGCGTGTGGTTGAAATTATATGCATAAAATTGAACCACATGACATGGGTATTCCTGCAGTCAGACCAGACATTGTATGTCTACATCACACATTAACATCAAGGAATCTTTAGCATGCAGTATAAACCTTGTGAAATGTATTTGTTGTGTGTGACTTCCTTGAAGCAATATTTTAGCACTGTTCTATTCTATTATGTGCATAATAACTTAGTTATGTAAAATTATAGGTGCCATAGCTGTTACTGTGGTTGACTATATATGTAAAGCCATTACGTACGGTGTAAACACCAGTGGTTATTTCAGTTCATAGAGCTATACATTTTTTAATGATGTAATTGGATGCAAAATTACATTAAGAGAGCAAGACTTTAGGCATGTGCTTAAAAAAATGAATAAATTCACGCACTTCATTATTTTGTGTCGCACATGGTATGGTAGGCCTATGTAGCCTCCTCAGTATTATTTAAATAAGCCCTCCTGTGCATGTCAAATTAGTTTAATGTTTAAAAGTGTGTAATGAGTAGGTAAGTAACAAGACGTTAAGTAAGTATTCTGATTCACCTTAATGACAGGAGATAAGTGCAACACACAAAACAGACAACACATGCAACTGTGTGTATTTTAGTACATTCAACATTCAGTAGCTGTGTGCAACAAGCAGTTATGCTTGCAGTTGTAGAAGAAATACAGCGAGTGTGCATTAATCCATAAGTGATTTTATGAAGCTGCTACAACTAAGCCCTTGCAGCATCACACCAATATGCAGACATATGCATTTTATTCCAGCTTAATTGGCTGTGTGTAACTACAGAATGTAAACACGGCCTTCTTTTCAGCTGGCGGTCATAGCATGTTGTTATACCCAGTGTATGCTACCCCCCCCCCCCCCCCACCTTAACATCCTGATGATAAATATGTATCATACAAGGAGATAATATCTTCGGTGTGTGGTATAATTTTGCAAATTTGACTAACAGCTGCAGCATTTCTGCATGTGTGTGCGTGTGTGTGTTAAGCTCCTCTAAGCTGTATGTAGCCTGTTCAGTGTGCAGTCTCATGCCTGGCTCAGCTGACTCCACAGTGGGGGATATGCAGGCAGCAGCCAGGGCAGAGTGCAGTGGAACGGGCTGACTGCTGGAGTCAGTGGCCCAGTAAAACCACAGCAGAGAGGATATAAGAGCTTTGCTGGAGGGAGGGTGAGAGAGGCATGACTGTATGTATCTTTATGTCTGCCTGTCTGTTAATGTACCTGTTCTATGCTCAGCCCAAAGGGGGTGTATGGTGTAGTGGTGGGGGTATGACTATTTCTCCGCTTTCTCAGTTTCAAAGTTTTCTTCTTTTCAATTTTTCCCCCCCATGTGTTTCTGTTGTACTAACACCATGTGCTTCTGTTGTTTTCGATTCACACAGCAGTAACCTTCATTTTTCATTCTTTATTTTTATCTGTCTGGCATATGAATGGAGGACAGAATGTTGTCTGCTATCTTTAGTTTTCTAGTCTCTACCAGACTGGCTCTGTTGAGATGTTCCCATAGGCTTGCATTGACGCAAACAGAAACATCACACAAACTGGAACCCACAGTGAAGTTCCTGTTTGTTTGTCTGGGTGGGTGAGAGTGTTTTTTCCTGTGTGTCTGTCTACCTGTGTGTCTGCCAAGAGATGGAATAACTACCTGTCCGTCTGTTGGAAGCAAGTGCAGGCAGTAACAGGCAGGACCACAGACTGCATTTTTATCTGCCTGCTAACATAACTGTGTGTGTGTGTGTGTGTGTATGTGTGTGTGTGTGTTTATGTGTGTGTGTGTGTGTGTGTGTGTGTGTGTGTGTGTTTGTGTGTCTAATGACTGTCATTGCATGTGTTTGCATATGCCAGTCTGTTGTCTGTCTGGTTGATTTCTTTCTCTGGGGCATGACAATATTACAATTAGGACACAGAGGAAGACTTACAACTGGCAGAGGGGAGACCCAGTTATGACTTCTGCTCTGCCTCTGCTTGTCTCTGTTGTCTACTCTACTTTACTCCCTCTCTCCCCCGCCTCCCCTCCCAATACACACACAGGAAAACTGTATGTTACTGTATACCTAGAAATGATCTTGCTAAAAGGTAACTATAGTGATTTGTCAACAAAAAAAGGACATGCATATGGAAGTAGTTTAACTACATGTCTACAGAACTCAAACTTTTTGATACGAAAATCTTACCTATTGTCCTCAGTTTAATCAAATCTTAGGATGCAATCAGGTTTCTGTTTGTTATTAGCAGCAGGGGTTAATAATAGATTGGGGTGATAATTAAAACTTTTTATAAAATTAAATATATATATATATATATATATATATATATATATATATAATAGTAAATTATGGGGGTACATTATTGCAAAAATATTCCTGTTACTGTTACAAAAGTACGAGAATCAACAAGAAGAATGAATCATTTTTCTAAACCTCACAGGCTTACTTTGACTCCAAATGGTGCTTTTCAGTCTAGGCTGTAGCGGTGTTGTCATTATTTACATTTACGTGCTACTCTGTGCATTACAAAACAATGAGACCTTTTTTTCTTTTGTCTCTTCCTTTGTTCCCCTGCTGCTGCTGTCCAGACACAATGGCCGTCTACATGCAGGCGGTGCATCCAAGAAAGTTCTTGTCAGCCAGCTGTGCTAATGTGCACACCTGACATTGAGAATTAAGACAAGAAAAGAAATGATGAAGCAAAGAGTGTGGCAGTTTAAAGCCGTTTTAGTGGCCACTAAGAGAAAAGAGACGGTTATCAAAGGGCGAAACCTGCAAGATGCTAGATGGTAAAATAATGAATTAAATAACAATGAATTAAAATAACATATACTGTACATATTTCACGGCAGATTTACAGATTGACTTACTTAGGCCTAATTGATTGGTGGAAAAACTAAGTAAACTGACCAAGTGAAGTTGGTGAGCTAAAACAAAGAAAGAAAGAAAGAAATCGAATTTGAAACCAAACAATTAATCGCCGTGTCCCGGATAGTAATCAGACATATCCACAGTCCGTCTGCACTGTTGTGTGCATATAGTTGTTTGACTTTGAGAGGGCGGGACTCTTTGGAGAGCGAAATGAACTAGGCGCGGCCAAAAGGAGCCCCATCCATCTATCACACGTGTAGACAAAGGGGGACTCCACAACACAAAGCTAGATGTGCCCTCTCAAACTTTTTCCACGACGCACGGCGACGCGCACAGAGCAAAACATCCCCAGGTGAGTTGTCTTCTGCCTTTATTTGCACCCCCGGAGTGATTTCCGAATTTATTTCCAGTTAAAAGTTGCTGCTGTTAGTTGGTGCGTCAGCGCTCAAACTTGAGCACAAGGCAGGAGAGAGAGGGAGAGAGACACAGAGAAACAGAGGCAGCGATGAGAGAGAGAGAGAGAGCGCTAGAGGAGCGGTCCCCCTTTCCTTTGTCTGATGCGGGGCGCTTTGAGGAGAGAACTTGAGGGGATGCTCAGGCACGCATCTTCATAAATCTCAACAATACTCAACATTTGATACTTTAAATTAACTGTCAGTGAGCCTTTAGTGGAGGTGAGATGGAGTTTGTGCTGCTGCCGTGTTTTTATCTCTTGGGGATGTTGCGACGCACAAGACAAAGCAACTGCCTGTCAGAAGTTTGCGGAGAAAAGGACCTTTTACGCACGCTGGGGAAAAAGACAAAATGACAAGTATTAGTCCATCAGTAGTTTGTAAATAGTTTTCCCCTCGTGCCGTAGTTTTATGACAGTGGTGTTCGTGGTCTTGCGAAGTTGCCAGTGCACTGAGGGAATTCCGAACAATGCAATCAGGTGTAAAGTCTCTAAGAAACAAAACAGTTACACATAATTTAACTTGTTGCACGAATAAGGAATACAGTTTGGGGCAAAAAAGGTGAATACGAAATAGGTTCGTCTCGAAAACTCTGAAAGTTGTTATAGTTTATTGGAAACAGAGCAACAGGTATGTCGCTGCAGCTTCTTTGTTACAGTAGGCTAAAGGCTCCTTTGTTCTTACTCCATACAAAGAAAACCGGCAGAAAGGAGCGCAAACTTTTTTTGAACGCATAAAATGATTTCCACGCGATACAAAATATTTTGAATTTAGTTGTTTCATCTCCAAATTGAGAAATAAGCTTTTATTTCCCTTTTTTAAATGTTAAATATATAAGAACCAACGGTGCACGTCAAGATAAATAGTTACTAACTACAGGTTTATTTGAGAGTTTGCACCTTGATTTTTGTTAGGTGTGTAAAACATAACTAATGTAGTTTACATGATTTAAAAAAAAAAAAAAAACTTTCTTCATCATGTGAAGGTGTGGCCAAACAACTTGTTTGAATGTGCTGCATTCCATTGTATAGTAGCCCTACCCTTAAACGTTTTTATCAGGCAACATAGAAGACAATTTGCACTTACTATTTGTTATATGAACCAAAATTAGTTTTGCATTCTGTAAAACATTTGATTTTGGATATGTTTTTTTTTTCCAACTTTTTCCAACTCATACTGCTCATACCAACTTTTACACATAAAGTGTTAGTTCAAGATCATTTAACATATAATGTATCATTCATTTTCTTTCTTTCTTTATTTTTTGCCAGTTTTAAGCAATGAGCAAATTTGTTGTGCTTAAAGTTTTAATGCTTTCACTCTTTTTTTATTTTATTCCTCTGGGATCTGTCCTTAGGTGGATTTTAACACCAGATTAACCAGCAAAGCGTGTTTCTCCAGTTGGAGGTTAAGGAAAGAAAAAATATGTGGAAATCACTTGGAAGATGTACAGAGTCACCTATCAAGCAGCTTTTAAGACGCAGAGGAGGATTAAGAGACTGTGCAGTTTTCTTTTGGAGAAGGTGAAGACTCATCTAATAAGGATTTAAACTTCAGGAGCAGCAGTGCCAGGCGGGATGCATTTTAGGCACACTTGGAAATCTGAAACTCATGGAGACACTTTGAGGAATATAAAATATGTGTAGTGTGTCTCTCCACAAGACAACGTCCCAGCCCAAAGTCACTCACTGGGATAGCAGGATATTGCATTTATGATCCTCCTCGGGCCTCCGCATGGTAGGTGATATTACTTTGTACTGGGATGTGGCACTTGTTCAACCCCTTGTTTGTATGGCTGTCTTGCTCACTTGATAGCAGATCTGACCAGCACACACACACACACACACACACACACACACACACACACACACACACACACACACACACACCACCCCCATTTATTTCCCAATATCAGTTGAACTTTTATTTATTTATAGTACACTTATGTGGTATCAAAGCTGATTTAAGTTCAAACAAAAAAGATGAATTTGATAAACAAATATTTTGAGCTACATCTTAAAAAAAAATCAATGCTCTGGAGCATTCTCAAACAATTTTCCCTCTAACTGATAATTTGGAGACAACCATAATGCAACTATGCCATTCACCGGCTTATCATATCATGTCAGTCACTGTTCATCACTCACAAGAAAAGAAGTCAATATAAGCAGTTTGGACAACAATTGGGAATAAAAAAAAAAATATTTCTAGATACAGAAACTTTGCCATAGCCTGGGGTTTTGTAAACAGAAGCTACAACTTGCAGGGTTGACTATTCACACTTGCTATATACTTGAATACACAGTTAGAAACACATTTGGCCAATAAAGTGTCTAAACCGCCAAGTTTGTGGCACTAGCCTATTTAATTATTGTAATTGTAATTATTAAATAACTGAATGTTGACAAATAATGATGGATCTTATGCATATTTCTTATACACCACTATTACATACATCTTTGCTTTTAATTTGACAAGATTGCATAATTTTTTTTCTGACTGATCATATAGTGTATTCAACTTCATTGTGTTATATGCAAGGCTTGTTTTAGCAGACTTGACTTATCCAGTGCAGTCTGTTTGGCCTATTATAATTTGTTCACAATCAGATCTTCTGCGATACATGTCATCTAATGTGTGGTATAGTTGCAGCTTGTTCAGTTGACCCCAGTCAGAGAAATGTTTCCTCAAATTCCTCTAGTTCATGAGGGCGCAAAACATGAGAGAAAGAGGGTTAAAATGAAGAGGGTGTATTTGCACCCTTTGTGCCTGTTTTTATGCAGCAGTTAATTTAGGCAAGCCTGTTAAATCTTGGAAAAAAAGTCACGAGACATTCATTGTCAGTGTGAGGTAGAGAGAGAGACAGAGCAACACTCGCTCCTTATCAATGATGTCATTGAGAGCCAATGAGAGCATGCTGTGGTACTTGTCGGCATCCAAGCTCCGCCTCAGGCCTCTGTGCATGGCAGCGCACATGGTCCTGCAGCATCACATTTTCACCACGCTGCAGAGAGAGGCACAGATACAGAGATGTTGCTCTTGGCTGTGTGCTCTGATGTTAATCTACCATGTCCGCTCAGAAATAGCTTGTTTATCACTGTGAGCACATGCAAGGAACAACTTGAGGAGTGGGGAGAGATGACATTTTTTCGTTTACAAACGTACATTAATCGTTAGCCAAAAAATACATCAGCCCCTGAAACATTAGATGTAAATGGGAATGTGAGGAAAGAACATCCAGGCTGATGAAGATAAATTATGGAAGTGGTACTCTCAGCCAACGGATAAAGATGCTGTGTTTTTTTATGTGGCAGTACATTTATGTATGCATTTATAGGCTAAATTACAGAAACTAAATTGTAAAAGATTACGTTAATGCAGCCCAAAACATTAAATTTATAGGGAAAAGAACGTAAGGGTACCTGACAGTATCGATGTCAGCTTAACGATAATAACCTGCACTTGTGAACAGTAGAGCTTTAAGACTCGGGGAAAACGGCCTCTTGCTGCTGTTGTGGAACAGGCTCAAGTCGTGACTGGATCAGTGGGAATGTGGGTCATTCAACTCTGTGACACACAGGTGGGACAGATGTAGGTCAGTGGTTGAGTATGGGTGCTGAGTCACACATATACAGGAGGTAGGGACAGAGGATGCAAGAGAGAGAGAGAGGGGGGTGGAGAAAAGGATGTTCAAATGTTAAACCAACTCTCGAATTTCTAGCTCTGTTGTTGTACATGTAATTTTGTATGCAATATAGAATATTGGCAGGACGCTTACAACATTTGGAGCTCTCCAATCATCCTGCTCCACTATTTCAACACATTCTCATGAATGGGTTCGTATGATATTGTACGAAAACTTATGCACACCAATTCGTATGATATCCTACGAAAGTAGGCGACCATTGCAGTTGAGTTTAACCGACAAAAGTTGACTTTAAGCTGGGTACAGAGCACTGCGAGATGACAGTCCTTTCAGAGGCCGTTGCTGTTGAGTCATTAAAACAACTATTTAAGATTAGAAAAAAAGATTGTGGTTTGGATTAAAACACTGGTTCCTTTAAGTAGTACTCCTGGGACATGAACACCTGTTTCCTAGGTGGAAGTCTCGTGTTTTCCCCTTAACTTCTTCCGGGACACGAGCTCGCTCCCCCGCTTGAAAGCCATGGGTTTTTTGACCCACCTAGCCACGCCTCCCTACGCGGACCAGAGCAGCGTGATACAGCAGCAGTTACTGTGGTGCATACAGTAATAAATACATGGAATACCTATGAATTACAGTGCTTTACTTTTCGTAGCTATATGTATAAATGGTTCATTAGAACAGCCTGGGTATTTACCTATGATACTGTGGATTACAAGTGTGCGGATTCAGTCCAGTGCCCATTTAATGAACTTATGAGTAAAACAGAAACATCAGGTTTAGCATAACTAATCATTGTGACAGGCTGAGCACTGAGCTCTTAATAGGCATCGCACAGGCATGGTTTCAGCTACAACACAGTATGTCCCACTGTGTGTAGCTTAATTACATTGCTTATCTGTAATGCTATTATCAAGTACATAGCAGTTTTCATAACATTGCCATTTGGTGGACGCTTTATGAGAGAATGCATTTTTTGTACGGACATCTCAGTGGGAGCTTCTAAACCTAATCCATTGAGTTACATGGGACAACAGCAATCTGTGGCATCTTCCAGCTCTGAAGTCTCAATATCCCTCTAAGCTGGAATGCTCATTAAAACGGGCAATGGTTTCACACCATCTCTGTCTCTGCAGCATATGCACAACTAAATCTGTGTCACCATAATCTCTCATCCTATCTGCATTTGCAGTTACACTAATATGAAGTACTTCATTCTTTTTTCCTGGTGCAGTCTGATTAGGAGTACATTGACACCAACGTATTTTAGGTATTCTTTTCTAGTTATATTTCTGTAATGCATTGCATGTCCGTGAGCTGGCCTGATGTTATGCAAAGTGTATTAGACTACAATACAGGCCTAGAAAAAAACAATCACTAGCGTAAGCCTAATTCTCTCAGACGTCCTGTGGTCAGCCTCAGGAAAGCTATCAGGTTTAGTTTTTCCACTCGTTGCATGTAGCTTGTGGGCATTCCATGAAGTCACTATAAACATATATGTGTACATTAGTTAGATTTTCTGGTTCATCCCACAACAAAATGACTACAAATACCAGTTAAGGTCCAATCTGTTTTCACAGCATTTGATGCTGACACATGAAACACTGTTGCCCCACTACTGCATATGTTTACATTGTGCTTTATTCATACAATTTTTGCACTCTGAAATGTCATGTTTGATGCTCTGATACAAGCACTGACAGATGGACAAATACATTTCGAGCTGGATCTTCAAAGTGGAACAGCCGCTCCAACAGATTATGTGCCTTGAAAAAAAAAAAAAAAGAGACTCTATTGATAAAGATGAGTAATTAAAAAATGGCTGCAATAATAATTTTGTTTAATTTTCCCTACCAGCTGAATTTGGGTTGATATTCCCTTTGTGCATACCAGCGAGTCAAACAGGACACTACACTGTGGGTACAGTACAGTAAATTACAGTGCAGTAAAACATTAGACCCACCATTACTAATCGTGACGACAGTCCTAATTCTCCAAGCTACAGGCATTCTGTGGTCATCCCGTTGCAAACTATCAGAGCTTAGTTTTACCACTTGGCGCCTGTGGCCGCGAGATAAGTTAACGTGCTCTGCTGGCATGCTAATACATACCCGCACTGGGGGGGACAGGAATAAATGATTTCGTTATGACTGCACACAAGGCAGAGCGTTTGAAGGAAGAGGAGGGAGAGATAGAGAGTGAACATAGGGAGATGAAGCAAGGAAAAGAGACATGGGGGTAAATGATGGGCAGGAAAGTAAGGAGGGAGAGAGAGAAAGCAAGAGAGAAGTGAGAGGGACGTAAAGGACAAGAATAAGACAGATAGATAGCTTCATAGTGCTCTTTATATCTGTCTCTCTTCAGTTTATAGTAATTCTCTCACCATGACGGAGTGGAGTAGTCATTTGACTTCTGACTGTGACTGAGAGTTTACGGAAAATATCGTCCTCCAGAGCTTTCTTATTCTTTACAGCCAATAAGACTGCTAACTAAAAGGTAACATTTAAATGAGCTATATGAGCTCATGAACAACACACGGTTAGCTTTGGCAAACAATAGCTGTCCGGATTTATTTGACTGTTTTGACCTGAAAACCATTCAGCCTGAATCCACAATTGTATGACCTTTTTCAGGGATTTTGTCCTAGTTTGAAATATCCAAATCATGAAAAATAGCTGGCGGATAATGTTAAATAATGGTGCAATGACTGAGATCCAACCAAACACATTTGTATTGCTTTTACTGTGGATAAGCAATGATTTAGATCTCTGTGGGAAAATGAGGACAGGACTTTGTCATGTAGATTGCTATTTATTTACTTATTTATGTTTGGGTTTAAATGTTAATGTCTCGCTGTGTGCAACATTGTGGGCTTATACTTTTCTGCCTGTTGCACATTTGCCCTCTGGGATGTTAGTGAAGTCCAAACCGAATGGCAGACAATAGCATGACAAATCAGTCGGAAAACCCATAAAGGTAGGCGGCAAATCAAAATTCACTGAATAGGAGCTCACATGGTGTGTTGCGCAGCAGGTCTAACTGCCTCTGAAGATATTACTTTCTTCTCCTCCTAGCCCAGGTGTTGATATAGGGACACACATTCGAATAGGAGCTTTAGCCTGTCTATTGCAGGTCAACTTATTACCTCCATAAATGCACAGCATGTTGCTGTCTGGGGATGGACTGATAATCCCTCTAAAGACGGAGGTTTTATCAAAGCTAAATCTACTCCACACACACACATGCACAAGGACAGCCATGCATTAGGAATACGCTCATGGGAACACATGGTCACACAGAGCAACTACACACAGACACATATATGAAGATAGACTTGCCTGGTAGACAGACAGACACGTGTAAAGACCCAGATTTTATCACAGACAAATCTGTTATTGTCTGGTAGTTAGGGGATTAAGAAGCAATGATTTTGTAGACACAAACACACACATCCATGTGTCATTAGAGGATGAACACTGGCTTGCATACTGAAGGCACAGTGCAGTTGAGTGATACCAGTACTGCTGAGCTTTAATACTGTGATTTACTGTGGTTTAAAACTAGGATAAAGACTGATAAAATCATTTTGGTGACAGCTTATTTTATATTATATTATGGTGGACACTTATTTCTGTTTTTGCATCACACTTCTACAAAGTACATGTCCTTTCAATCATAGCCGGTCCATTATTGTGTTGCCTCTTTCTCAGATTTATAGATTGTACAGGTGAGTGACACCTCTTTGTTTTGTTCACCCATAATGGCTATCTTTGTCAAAGCTAGCCAATCTCCTTTTTTGCACAGTCTTCACTCTTACTTCAATATAGGTAAAAGCTGTGTTTATAAAGATCAAAACTAATTACTCCTGCTGCTTTTTATGCCAGAAACCACCAGCACCACACTTTCTGCCACTGAATCCTGATCAAGAGTCTTTATGAAAAGATTTCCATACATCTGTTAGCAGTTTTGTTATTTTATGGCAGTCTATAACATAAACTTAGAACATGGTCATGTCTGTGTTGGTGGCTATGCACTCCCCGGATGCCTTTTGCTGGCCTTGCAGAGCCATACTACACATCACAAGGTCAGTTTTCATGAGACTTATCATACATCTAAAAGTATCCATTTAAGTATTGATTGAATCAGTAGCGATTTGTACGAGACTCATCACTGAATATTTCATCTGCAAGGCCTATTTTTACTTCTTTTGTCTTGAGTGGATAGATTTGGAAAAAACCTGACTTTTTTTTTCATGCTTTGTCTAAGTGAAGGAAATAAATCTGTCATGTACTGTATTATACAGCCTAATTGAAATAAAATATGTCTCTAGCTAATTGATACATAGTGGTGTCAGACAACAAGGGAAGAGAAGCTGGCCTTCTCCAGTCGGTTATAGAGAGCAAAGTTGCCGCTAATGATGGAGACCCAGCTTGACCATCAACTTGGAGGAGAGTAAGGCCCACCATTAATGAATGGTTGGACTGTCAAGTCTTGTGTGGGAGTACATGACCTGGCTATGTCACTGCGTTTCTCCATGCACAGTTCTCCATCTGACCCTTTTGTAGCAAAACCAAACATGTTTGAGCAGGGGATACAACATGTGGGAGTGGGAGGATTAGGATGGCTGCCCATGGCTTTTGGTTTGTTGTGTTTGGTTGACCCCCCCCCTCGCCTGCTCCACACTAAAACTTTCTTCTCCACTGACGCAAGTGTGTGGGGGGTGGCGTAGCTCATGACGCACCTTGACTCTAGTATCACATCGGGGCTGCGTCCCTGCTGTGGTGTCATGCCCACCACCTACATAGGCACTACCCTTTGGACTGTGTTGTTGCTAATGGTTTGGACTTGCCTCTTGGACCGTTATTGCAAGTGGGGGCTGCTTCCATCATACCCGGAACCATACTAACATATGGATGTTGCATCTCCTTTGCTATGAGTTTAAATTGGCGGAGCAGTTGCATAGCAGGAACTGTCCTTGACCCTGGTCAGTGGCCAGCTAACCTTTGCAACCATACATTTATACTTTTATACTTGTATATACTTGCAGTGTTTCCATTCTAACTCAAAGTAGTGCCGTTCATTTCTCCGGAGCTGAGATGAGACAAGACAAGACAGGAGGGGGTTGCTTACATCCTCTTTCTACTTGTAAACAAGTAATGTTGTGTCATCCTTTCCACATTTCTGGCAGCCAAAAAGTAAAGTTTCTCTGCATCAGATAGTAAACTGCCTTCACTGTCAGACACAACCCAGTTAAGCACAGACTAAAGCGTCTGCCAGCCATATTCTGTAAACTGAAAGGAAAATGAAAGCCTCCAGTTCTGTTTGAAACCCGCATCCTCTGAGTTCCTGAGAACATGTAAGCAATTATTTAAAATATTTACTATATAAAAACAAAAAAAAGATCACAGCAAAACAGCAAATATTTCATTAAGGGATAAAAGCAGAGGAGAATGACTGAGAATTTACAGTGATGTAAAACCATAAGGGAATGCAAAAAATTGAGCACAAACTCCAATCCTGCTGTCCTGGAAGTGTCACTTTTGAATGTTTTTCTGTCTTTTCCTATTTTTATTTTAGATGATACAATACAAGCCCCTATTTTTGTCCTTACTTATTTAATGGTATCAGGCATAGTGAATTAATTTTCTCCTCTAAGAGCTTTAAAAACTACATATAAAACATGTATTAAAAGTTGATA
>NC_050182.1:32127155-32237155 GCF_008315115.2 Sander lucioperca
GTTCCCAATGTGCCCATGCACACATCATGTCCTCTGCAGATGTATACATATTTGCTGCACTGACCTCCCTGTGGTTTTATTGCTGACAAAATAAATATATATATATATATATGTTTTGTGCCATTGTTTCCAACATGTCATGTACTGTGTGCATGATTGTTGTGTTGCTTTGGATATTCCTCTATTATTTTCTTATAAGACATTTGACTTTGATAACATTCTCTTATACTTCTCTTATACTTCTATCAACATGTAAAAATAACCTTGAATTGGCCCAAACTACCATAAGCACCTGTAACTCTTTACCAAACCATGTCCCTTGTGTAAAACTAGACCATACAATATGAACAAAATGTAAATTCAGACAAATAAATTAATTTAAAGAGTTATAAAAAACAAAGTAAAAGCCATGTCTGTGTCACAGTGGAGCAGAAAATAAACTGCCTGCCTGTGTCTGCCTTGACACTGATACTATGTTAAAAAGCATGCATTAACTGATGATAGCCATGCTCCACCATAACATCAAAACAGTTCAAATGAGAGTGGTTTCTCCCCCCATAGTGTAGGGATAAATGATCATTATGCAGAATATTAATATAGCATGAAAAAGTAAGTTGTCTTACCTAATCATTTTACTGTGTTGCCATACTAGCATGTTTGCATTTTAGAGATGAAGCCATCTTTTTACTATTCTCGCCCGGCCTCTCCTAAATTACCTGATGATCTACAGGCCAGCTTCAAAGACATAATCACACAATTCATACACAAACCAGAAATTATGATTTCAAGAGTATGTCTCTCTAACATCATGCACTGGGGAAATTATGATTTTTTTTTATTACAACCACAGTCATATATTTGATTAGGTCATAAACATTATTTTTGTGTGCTTCTAGGTCTAAAGAATGATTCATTTCCATTGGAGGGACATTACTCATACTATTTAAAACAGTAATAAATGTTACTGAAGGGACAGCAACTAATGCCATGTACTGTGGTATATAATCTGTTATGAATCTTATTTGTATGTATTTTTTCAATTAAATATAAATCTCTGCCTAATTACATCTGTGAGAATAGGCATCATAGAAATATTTCACGGTTATGTCAGACAGCACAAAGGTCTGAGTAGCCCCATTTCTTGCAAAAGAAAAAAAAATCAATTGATTAGCACCTTAACATACAAAGAAACACATCAGTAACACAGTAATAAACAACATGTAAATTCCAATGTATGCATTCTCACCACATACCACATTCACTCTTCTTCATACTCAAACTAAACACACCAAATGAGTAATATTCTTCCATCTGAGAGTGTTTGGAATATAAATTAAAGATTTCCACCGAATCACTCCATAGAGATCTATTCAATCTCCTATTACCTTTGATTCAAAGAGGCCAGATAATACCTCAATATGCAGGAGTGGCCTATACTTAAAGATAGCCATCCATGTGAATCCTGCCCATACTTGACAAGCCGCAGAAAGCAAAAGGGATATGTAAGAAAATGGAAGGTGGTCTGAGAGAGAGAGAGAGAGAGAGAGAGAGAGAGAGAGAGAGAGAGAGAGAGAGAGAGAGAGAGAGCACCACCACACACATGGCAGATGTACTTGGATCAAGAGCTTCTAGCCAAATCCATCATGATGAAACTCTCAGGAGGCCTAACACTTCTTTCAGGTATACAAGCTTTGATGGCTATCATTTTAAAGGTCTAAACATCTTAATCTTAAAATGTGTGTAAAAATGGGAATGGAATTTATTTATTTTTTTATGGTGGGGATGAGATACTGGAGAAGTCAAAAAATCTAAGAATATGGTTGCCTTTGTTGGATGTATAGGAAATAGAAGGTATCAAATGTATGGTCAATGCTTCATTTTAATGTAACATATCCAGATATTGTGTACATATATATTTTTTGGGGGAAAAATTATGTTTGCTTTCTTAAAAATCTTCCCCTAAAAGTCATTAAACACAAATCTAGTGTCAATCAATCAAAATCAAAATAATTAGACTAGAAATGACAAAATATGCTGTCAAGGTAAAAAATGTCCCATCTCTGATTAGATATTTAATGATTTGTATCATGCTTCTCAGATAAGCATACCGGATAAGCATAAAAAGTTATGTCACGACCTGGCTCATAGGCATGACAAAAGGTGGAGACACACATGGTTGTTCAATTAAATCCAATTTATTTATATTAACAAAAATAAACGTGCAATCAGTTAATCAGTAATTTGTGTAATGTATGGATGTCTGTAGATTTATCAAAGCTAAAACGCAAAAGTAACTAAACCAAATATCCAAACAAACCAAACAACCTTGAGGAGGGAGAGAGAATGACTGCCCAAGCACTCCTATTCATAGACATGTGAGCAATCAGTTGATCCAGGTGTCACTCATCAGTCCTCAATAGCCAATCCCCAGATTCCAGCAACCAGAGGGACTTAATAGGCCTAGGAGCCATCACAGTTATGTTGCTCTGCACTTTAGGAGAATTGTAGGCCAGGATTTTGGCAAGTCTCATGCATCAACAGATATGCATAACAACGTGCAACATGAATTGAAGGGATATGCAGGAGACTCATTAGTGCCCCACACAAATTTACAGTAACACCAAAACGTCAGCTATTTACAACACATTGCTATCATTATATGGTATTTATTTTTGCTTTTAACCATTTTTAAACATCCAGGAAACATCAAGTTGGCTATCAAATGTTACTGCACATGACATAAAAAGAAAAAAAAGCTTATAGAGAACTTTAAAATAACACTGGTGAAGTATAAAGGTGTAAAACTGTGAGTGAAGTTCTGGGAAGCTCAAGAATAAGCTTGTTGGTAGTCAACATAATGAATGAAACTATTTGGATTTGGGTTTCAATTTAAAACATTTTTTGAAATATATTAATTAATGTAATTTCCACATGTTTGTCCCCTGATAATGTCCCTATTATGACATTGACCTCTGACCCTTATGGAGAAGCTCATGTGAAAACATAAATGTCATAACATATTAAATGCATGCAATTATGTGTATACAAGTGTATATGTGCAATATGTGTGTTTTACAGTGTGAGAGAGAGAGAGAGAGAGAGAGAGAGAGAGAGAGAGAGAGAGAGAGAGAGAGAGAGAGAAAATAGTGATTATGTGCCTCCATACAAGCCAGGCAATTGTATTATTTGTGGGGTTATTTTGGGCTATCACATTATCCACACACATAGTAGCTACTTTGCAATCAGGCTCATATGTACTTACAGTACATGCACTCACAAACACACAGACACACATCTGTTATTGTACTGCTGAGGCCAAATGCCATTATTCTAATTCAAGATTCAAGCAGTTTTGGGCCAGAAGAGGCAGTGGTTGGATAGCCATACCCTTCAAGCCAGTGACACACAGTCTGTCTCACACACACACACACACACACACACACACACACACACACACACACACACACACACGCATGCATGCATGTAAACCCCCAACTCATCCCATCTCATCCCATCCCGTCAACTTGCCCCCAAAACATCCTGAAACAAAATGTATTCATTCATTTAGTCATTCATCCAATCATTTTGGCCTCTTCACTATTTGAGAGGCGGTAAATAGGACCATTGTGCTGCAACCTGTGTACCTCAACCCCTCAAGCACTCTGGCCAATTTTTGCTCCCATGCTGTCCCCTTAAGAGGAGAGAGCTGAAATGAAAAGCCTTGTCCTTCTTTCTCCCTCTCGCTCCCCACCCCCCCGTCATCATCCTCTTCTCTCCAAAAACAACCCATAATGGGGGACTGGAGGCTGTCTATCTATTTTTCTGCCAAAAGAGGAAAGAGAGAAAGAGAGAGAGAGTGAGTGAGAGAGAGAGACTAACAGTGAGCTCATCATCATTGATTAGGCCTGTCACCACCAGGTAGGAGGCAGCAATTAGCCTTGGCCAGGCCTGTTCCACTGAGACACACACACATGCACACATGCCCACACGAGTTCCCTTACACACACATGCATAATTACGCAGACACAACAGACACTCATTCAAACACACACCCATACTCTTGGGACACCGCCTGAATGAGCGCGGCATCTGTTAGAGAGTGATTTGGCTGCTGAAGTGAAAGAAAGGATGGATGAATGTGTGGCGAGGAGGAAGGAAGCAGTGGAACACTGGCATGGAGGGATGGAGAACGGGAAGGGAAGTCACGGTGAAGGACAGGGGACGGAAAAGAGGGAGGGAGGACGAGTTTTTTTAAAAGGTAGGTAGACAGAGGGGAGGACAGGTGTGAGACGACGCAGGTGGAGGAGAGGAAGGCGAAAGGAAAGTAAGGATGCATAGATGTGTGAAAATGCTTAAACAGGTAGATAAATTAGTTAAAGAAAGAGGAAATAGTAATGAAAGCATTGACGAAAGGAAAGGAGAGGAGGAACCAGGAAATGAAAGGGGGATTAAAAACAAGAGTGTGGCTGCTTGGATTGATAGCTTGTGTTGGGACAAAAGAGAAAAAGGATGGAACAAGGTAAAAGGAACATGAGGGGTGAGGAAGTGGAGAAAGAGGGGGAGTGGGGCAGTAGTGCTGGTGAAAGAAGAAAGGAGGGATGGAGGAAGAGGAGGGGAGGGGGACAGATGGAGTGAGGAAAGCATGCATGGAGCAAAAGACAAGAGGAGATGAGGGGTGGGAAGAGAAGGGGAGGGAAGAGCGGGACGCTGAGATGGACGGGGGAGAGGTGATTGGCTGTCTGGTTTTGATAGCATGTGCCAAATCGATTGTGGCTGACTAATCCAGTTAGTTATGGCAGAGGCATGCAGAAGAGGCGCTTATGGGGGTGTTAGGTTATAGTGTAAGGGTGTATGTGTGTGTGTGTGTGTGTGTGTATGTGTGTGTGTGTGTGTGTGTGTGTGTGTGTGTGTGTGTGTGTGTGTGTGTGTGTGTGTGTGTGTGTGTGTGTGTTGGTCTGTCTGCACTTGTGTGTGTGGTGTATGTTTCCTGCCCTGTGTGTCTGCATGTGTGTCTGTGTGAAGCATGTCCAAAGCTGACATGAGGGAAAGCTACTGCCATGCTGTGAGACTTCACTCTTGTAGAAAGAAACAACACAGCACACACTAGTCAGAATTCACTCATACATGCACAGGATATGCGCACAAACGTCAGCATAAAATTGCTTTTCCTAGAAATTAAACGATGATTATGACAACAGCAAGAAAGACTAACTTTGATATGCTGTCTAGATTCGTTTGGCTAACGTTTGTATTAATTTGATTATTTTAAGTACAAGTTGTGAAGCACACACAGATGAGGACAGATGGAGTCTGTTGGCAAATATAAGCAGTTACAAAGGTGGTTTATTCGGCTGAAAGTTGAGCTGTTCATATTTTCAGTTTCTCTACTAGCCATTTCCAGTCTACTTCCAAGAAAAATGGCACAGAATAAAAAATTCCCTTTGTCATATTCTATGTAAAGACATTGTCAAAAATTATTGCTATGGCCACAGTCATAACGGCAGCAGCACTATAAGGTTCTCAACATGCTCTGGCCCCTTAGCCTGCTCTTTACAATGAGCCACTTATGTAAAGAAGGAACGCTGGCATGTTAAATCACTTCATCTAATGCCTGCATTTACTTCTCCTTAGAGGGCCAAAATTCTCCCAGGCCGGATAAATGCTGCTGCTGACCGTATTTCTGATTAGGAGCTGGGGGCGGAGGAAAGGGTTTGACGCTCATTTTTCACAAACAATTTTTCCATTTTTCTTCACAGGCAGACAGTTGGCATTAGATTAGGGCAGGCCTAACAGAGGCAGGGCCGCTAGCAAATTGTGTGGCTTGAAGGGCAAATGCCCCTCTGAATTTATCAACTTATGGCTCCAGTGAGCTGCGAGGGATGGTGATGACCTTAAGATACCCTCGTAAGGATGCCTTTTACCGTCACTCCATGCTACACACAGAGGCTCTTTACAGGGCCATAGGCCACAAGTCTGAATGAGCACAGTGGTTTTTTTTAAGTTTCATTTTTAATAAATCGGTAAGTAAATTGGCTACAAATAGCTGTGGTTATCTAATGTGTTTTTTTTATGACTGTGCCACTAAACTGTATACACAGCAGTATGCACCATTTTCTATACATATATACTGTAATTACTTTACCAGTACATACAACATAATATGTACAGGACCATATCGGTTTTTACTATTACTGCACTATGGGGCGCTAATTCATGAAACACTCCTATGTGTCGTATTAGAGGGTAGGAATAAACTACCTATATCGTCATATGGTTCGGAGGACTTTTTTTTGACAATAATAGCAACAGACATACTATAGTTAGAAAAGTGTCACTGTTTGGCTCAGTAACATTAGCAGTATTATAATACTTAATGAAGGCCTATTTATAAGATAAAACAAAGTTTGGATACATAGAGAATGACAGAGACTAGTGTACACACAACATGCACACTGTCATGTGTAAGTGTGTGTAAAGCAGAAGTGTGTTTTCCCCCTGCTCCATCACTCACCCTCTGCGACAACTCCATACAAAGAACTGTTGTTCCATCAGGATCATAACTCAACTAGAAGTACAGATACAGTGGAAACACATTATTTTAAAGCTGTTCCAAAATATACTACACTACACTGCTGCCTTGACTGTAAGGACTTATGTATGGTTACATGCAATGCAGTTGAATGAATACATTGTGCCTTAAAAACATCCAGTAAATGTGGCCATGAAAGTGGACACACACACACACACACACACACACACACACACACACACACACACACACACACACACACACACACAAACACACACACAAACACACAAGCAAGCAAGGGGACCATTAAAGTAAGCAGGGAAAATGTTTCCTGTAATTTTGTGCAGCTTTAGTACAGGTTAAGTTAAATGCATCTGATTTTTTTTTAACATACTGCAACTGACACACTCTGCTTTATACTCCCACAGGAAGGGAAATCTTCAGGATTCTTTATCCTATTTACCTCATCATGGTAAAAGTTGCCCAATTATCTGACACCAACTAAAAAGGTTCTTTGTTCTGTATAATTAGTAGAAATCTAGTAGACATGTTGTGTTTTGTCATTTAGTTTGCTTATTAGCTAGTTGGCACATTTGAAACAAAATTTCCCCTGCATGACTACAACGGTCCATACATTAACACTAGAACAACACCATGACCGCTTATTGCATTGTTAGGGTAATACACAGATTATGGACATATTACATGGGTATGATTTAATACTCTTACAGAGTCATTTATTCTTACTGTAATTATCATGCAATCTAGATAATCAAAATGCCCGTTGGTAGTAGTGAAAGGTCACCCTTACTAATGCCTACTAAATGAAAAATGAGGCGTTTCAATATATGCTAATGTCATAAACAGCAGCAGCCAGCCACCAACGTGAGGCGCTGGCCATGTCTCACTTTATCATAAGATCTTTACTGTCATTTTTTTAAATGTAGAAAAGGCTTTGGACTGAACACTGAGTAATATGTTTTCACCGGCAGCGTACAACTGCCAAAAAATATGGAGGTCATCAGGCTGATAGCGGGCATCATTTTCTGAATGTAGTCCATACATTTTTAGAAACAATGCAAAGAGATGGGCAGAAGGCAAGTAAGTATTTGGGTCCCTATCTTGCACCCAGCGCAATTGACTTTGTACACCGATGCATGTATCATTCCTATTTTGTATAGACGCACAGCAGACTTTTCCCTCAACAGGCTCACGTCGGTAAATTAGGGAATGAACTTGCGCTCCCGGGGGTGGTTCAGCAAAAAGAGGAGGCGTGTTCCAGCGCAAACGTTCCCTAGTGCTATTTTGCAGTTTCAGAAAACAGTTCCGCCACAGACCTGGAAAAACCTAGTCTAAAGTCAGTGGCGCGTTATTCAGATGTTATTTTAAGGGCGCATGCTTGGCCGTAATGTAGAGTGTGCACACCGCGCATACACTTTGCTTCTCTCATCTCACGGACCCAGCAGTTCCCATTTTTGCAAAATATGACCTTGTTTTACACAACATTTCCATGAATCATGGATGTGTTGATGACATAAATGAGGAAATATTAGAGGACTTAAGGAGATGTGATGTTGAACTGCATGTGTCGATGCCACTTAACCCAAATGCCCCAGCAGCAGCAGCACGGAAGAGGAGAGACAGAAGAGCTTCATCGTCTATAGTGAGGTCATCTCGGTCTAATGTTAGACTACATTGCAAAAATATCACCATGCATTCATAACCTCGTGATTCAGTGAGAGTGAGCTCAAAACATCGGGAAGTATGTTTTTGTGACATTTATTTATTTACATTTTGACAAAAAGAAAAATCAATAGCAAACGTCGGTCTCCTCGGCTGTGAACTGCTCCTGGCGTGCGCCCATAGATGTATTAAGAGCGTGCGCCTAGCAAATCCGCCATTATAATAGCAATCCGCCATGGAACAAGCACGCCTGCTTTTAAAGGGAATGTGAGATAATGCTCTGATTGGTTTATTGCACGTTACTCCCAAACTGCACCTAAGAGTAATGTAGCTACTTCAGACCAACCCATTTTAGATTTGCGTTGGGCGCAAGAGTCATTTATCACGCCGGTATAATAGCAACAGCGCCCGAGATCCACCCACAAAGCTACTTGCGTTTGGCATTTGATACTTGTGTTTCAGATCGTTAAAATAGGGCCCTTGAAGTCCATATATGACGGAGGTCTGTAGCCGGCGGCATGAAGCTCTGTAGCGGCTTAAACAACTAGCAACTGCTGCTCGGCATCATGGAGCTCTGTAGCCGATGTCATTCGAACCCGTTCAGGAGAATGTGTTGCAATATAACGTTGTCCACCTGTGATAGCATAGTAGAATGGCTGTGGAAAAAAATTTTTTTTGTGTTTTTTCCATGTATTTATTTTGTAAGTCCCTAGTCAATTTCTTGAAGGGGGGTTGACTTAAAGGAACACGCCGACTTATTGGGAATTTAGCTTATTCACCGTATCCCCCAGAGTTAGATAAGTCGATACATACCCTTCTCATCTCCATGCGTGCTGTAAGGCTGTCTGACGGTTCCAGCGGCATCAAGCCAGCACATGCAGGTGAATGGTTCCAGTAATCTTACTGCTCCGAATAAGTGACAAAATAACGGCAACATGTTCCTATTTACATGTTGTGATTTGTAGAGTCACAGCATGTGCAAAAAACAACGTAACATGAGACACAGCCATCTTCTAACCGTAAACAAACCGGGTACTATATTCTACGGTTCTACGGTTAAAAGATGGCTGTGTCTCATGTTACGTTGTTTTTTGTACACGCTGTGACTCGCACGCACGCACGGAGATGAGAAGGGTATGTATGGACTTATCTAACTCTGGGGGATACGGTGAATAAGCTAAAGTCCCAATAAGTCGGCGTGTTCCTTTAAAGCATGAAGGAGGCCCTCAATCAAAACAGGAAAGGGACGGCGTCAACCAGCAATGACTGCCCTTTGTCATCTTTCACAATAACAAAAACATCATCCCACGACCTGACAATCTAAGCTCTGAAATATTTTTCTCATTAATATGAACATATACAGTCTAATATTAGCATTTGTAAATGAAATTGCAAGTTTTTTTTCATCAACACCTTTGATTTTTGAGCAGAATGGGTGTGATTGACACAGAGTTTTGGTAAAACTGACAGTGTTGGGTAAGTTACTTCCAAAATGTAATACATTATATGGGGCTTACCCACTGCTAGTACCAGCTCTGCTCGGCTCGGCTCGACTCCATTTTCCATTGCAGATTTAGTACCGCCTCATGTGTGAGGCGAGCGTGGCTGGTCGTCATAGCGACGCTGCAGTAAACTGCCATGACCTAACGTAACACACACACAGAAGTTCAAAGGTGTTATTTTTGATTCTCATCATGTGGCTGTTGCCACAGCAAGATTCAATTTTGTTTTAAAAGACGCTGGAGGCAGCAAAAAAAAACACAGCTGGCTAAACTATTTAAAAATGGCAGGTTTGTTCAGGACACCCCCGTCTGTTGCTAGCAATAATGACGCAGTGATTAGTGATGATTCTCTCTGACCAATCAGTAGTCTGCAGGTTTTCACGTCACCTTTTGGTATTGCCCAAGGGGGTAAGCTTCTCCTCGGACTGCGAACCTCCTATGGCGCCATTTTAATGCTACAAAGCGATCACCCCCCGTTAGCATTCCATTGACTACCATTCATTTTGGCGCCACTTTGACAGCGAATAACTTTACATCTGAAACGTTTAAAGACTGTATTTGTCCATTGTTTATTTCTAAAGAAACACGACAATATATAAAAGGCTCCATTACCTTGTACCTCACGTTATGGCTCCGTAGCAGACATTTTTATAAAAATAGGCTAACGATTGTGTCATAACCACGCGACTTACTGTCGCATAGTAGAGGAATTACCGTATAGTACAGGAGAAGCGTGCAGGCAGTTTCGTCTCACATTAGCTGTTTAAGTGTAATTACTAATGTTAACTAGCATTTTAGTTAGCAATAATTAGCCTGTGTCCATGTTATCTCCTTACATATACCTACGCTCTCCGTCTCTGCAAGATTCGGAATGATTGAGATTTCTCTTGGCACAGCTACCAGAAGACTTACAACTTTCAGACACGTTGCTCACGGCACATTTACGTCGTCTCTCTCAGTTGAAGGCTGCGCAGTAACGCTCAGCGCTCACCGGAAAAGTGCTTCTAACGGCCTTCACTGGTCTCCGTCCAGAGCAACGGGATCTGTTGGTCCATTCTTATATACAGTCTATGGTATTGCCTCAGCTCGCTTGGAGCCTCGATGGAGGTGAAACGAAAAAAAGTACCTGTAAGCTAGTACCAGGTACTATTTTTCATAATGAAAAAAAAAAAAGGCAAGTAGAAACGAGGCGAGTCGAGCAGGTACCATGTAATGGAAAAACACAGAGAGATAACTGTCAATCGAGAGTAATTAGTTATATTACAATATCACTCTCTCTGAATTGTAATGCTATACACTACGTTTGCATTACTTTTGAGTTGCTTTCACCAAAATAACAGCGGAAGTAGGCTGTGTCTTGGTAGGTAGCTTGGGAATTTCACCACGGGATCAACAAAGTCTCATCTTTATCCACTTTAATACATCAGAATTTATTCATAATATTTTTTATTATTAATCTGAATCTGCAAAGTAACTAAAGCTTTAAAATAAATTGTAAAGTAAAACGTACAATAGCCTACTTGACTCTAGAAGTGTAAAGTAGGAGAAAATGAAAATACTTAATTAAAGGTAGCCTACCTTACAATTGTATGAAGTACGGTATAGTTATACTTTCCACCTCTGAGAAAATGTAATGCTAATATTATGTAGCAAACATTAATTCCCGAAATGTTTATATATGTCAGCTGCTCAAACACACGGCTGTCCACGCCGACGTACCGTTACCTGTCTCTGGTTCTGGCTCTGACCACAGGAACAGTGACGGGACAGCACCTCACTTCAACGCAGCATAAAAAACTCCTGAGAATAATGTCCATTTCGCAAATGTATCCGTCTCTGCGGTCATTTCAACCACCAAATTCCAGCAACAGGAAATAACACTCGCAGACTTTTTTCTGTGCCGAAATGTTTCACGGTGTTGCTGAATTATAAAAAAAAGAAATAAATAAATAAACACCACTATATGTGTGGTGTATATATATATATATGTATATATGTGAAATGAGTTACATTACTGAGATTGTAATGGGTATAAAATTACTGAAATGGATTTGTAATGCGTTATATTACTGCGTTACAGTGGAAAGGAATACATTACTGTAATTGCGTTGCTTTTGTAATGCGTTACTCCCAACACTGACAACTGATATGAGACTTTTAAGCTCTTAATAACACTGCACATATTAAATAGCAGGTGTTCTGATTAACAGTGAATACTGATTAGGTCTCCAATTACAATCTGATATTTTGTAATTTATTCTTAACATCTGATACTTGGTGTCAATCAAAATGAAACAAATGTTACAGCCACAAGCCATACTTGTGCCAAAAAAAAAGAAACTAGACAGAAATTGCCTTGGATTCTCACTGATTTCAGCTATTTTCGTGTAAGTAAAAAAAAAAAAAAATTGATTACAAATTAACTATTATTTTAATGTGTAAGCTCAAGTCCCCTTCCACAGCTTAGGTGGCAATCCTCCAGCACCAGCATTTACTGATGAGAAAAAAAATCTCCTCCATGTTTTAATGTTGATGGTAATAATATCCCTAAGAATCAACTTAACCATTCATGTATGCAATTCATAAAGCACACCCTGAAGACTCCTTTAAAAGGTGTATTCAGTTTGATCCATGAGATCTTTTGTTGCCTGTGGCAGGTTGTATTATTTTAGCATTTGATGAATGGAAATCGGTCTGAAAGTGCAAAATGAAGTCATGCATGGTGGGACTCTCACTTTACACTATATAGGACATAGAGTCTAATGGAATTTGCCTCAAACACTTTCTGAGTCTAATTAATGGAATCCATACTTTCAATACTGTTTGCATTATGCCTTTTAAATTGAAATACTGTAGCTTTATTTAAGTCAGAGCCATTAATCAAAAGGTTCGGACATATCAAAGTCTGGAGATATTTAGATGGTGTGACTATATCACATTGAATCATATGTGTGATTGACAACCTAGATGCATATGTGGTAATGTTTGTATGAATGTGTGAATAAAAAAAACAGGCATATAACCCTAAATACATTTCATGATGTGCAGAGAGAGATTCCAATTGGGGCTCTTATTATTTGTTTTCCATCACGTTAAAGGCACAGCATCACCCCTTCAGTCAAACTCCTCAGTTGTATGATTATAGTAAATGATATTTTTTTTAAATGACTGATTGAGCCTTTAATTTTAGTTTGTCGTTATGGGTCAATATTTTAAGCATGTATCCATTATTTAATGGATAAAAAAGTAAATATTGGGAGCGAGATGGAGATGACATGCGATGAAGGTCCACAGTTGGATTAAAACTGTGTGGGTTGTGTTTTTTATTATGCTGTATGTGTCAGAGCCTCATACATCAATCCGCTCCTGAGGTGTTCCTGGGCTACCTGGGATATACGATCTCTCAGTGTGGGTCTGCCCTGGGATTCCTCCAGGTTAGGACCGTTTGAAATACCTCCACAGAATGCATCAGGGGGGCATACTGACCAAATGCCTCACTCTTGCCTTGTGTCTTTCAATGAGAAGAAGCCATGGTCCTACTCTGACCGTATCCTAAAAGTTGAGTCGAGTCACTCTGCATTTTGACCAATTACATGGTCTGCTTATTTCATTGTATGGCCACTAACCAAACTTGAGTTGGAACATAAAGCACATTGACTTCAGGCTCATTCCTCAACACACTGGTCCTGTACAATAACCACAAGACTGCAATTGCTGTCCTATTGATCTGACTCGCTATATCAGTCAGGAAGAGACTCCGAGTTAGTTAAAGTCTGGCAGTAGCTCACCCTCAACCCAGAGGGAATAATACACCTTTTTCTGACAAAGAACCGTACATCAGGTACGTAACCACTGGAAGAGTCTAACACTCACTGAGCATTGGCTTTAATTGATTTAGTGCTGAGTATAGACACCTGAAAGGCCTATTTCTTTAGTTCACTATTTAGCATGTCTGTTCCATAGCCATCTGATCCAACACACCAGGCGATAATAAAAGTTTAATCTTAGGTGGTGACATTAAAGTAGAGGAAAGGACCATATTATGCTTAAAATATGATGATGATGATGATGATGATGATGGCAATCATTCCTCAAATAGAAGTGCAACAACAAAGCAGGTAGATTTAGTTTTCACTGTTGTCTCGTCGGTGATACTGAATTTGTATAGTAGAATTACTATGTAGAATCCAGAGGTGGAGTATTTACAAGGACCCCACAACACACATTAGCATTGAGGTGACCTTCCCACATTGGACAAACTCCAACACTAAGAGCTCAGCTGGGGCCTTGTGAGTATCCTCTCCACCTGCTCATTACCTCTCACTCTGAAAAGCTCCAGAAAAAGGAGTGAGTCCAACCTTTATCAGTCAGAGATGAGCATAACTACAGTATATGCAGTTGCCACCACACCAAAAGCCTTAACAGCTGATTATGAGCCATTAAGCCTTTGAAGAGTATGAACATGCAAACAAAACTTTGGTTTTCAGTTTACAAAGGAAAGAAATAAAATACAGATGAAAAGAAGAAGATAATAGATAAAGAAAAATGCACCAAATATAAAGTAACACACATTTAATGAAAGTCATGAAATTAAGTCATGTACAAGTTAAGAAAGAAAGTAAAAATATAAGCTGCCAAATGCATTGTAAATCCCAGATCACAGACTGTGTGTGTAATGTGTAATAGTGACACATGTCCAGTCCAATCTTTGTTCTTAAATGTATTAAATTACATCAGAGCTAGCTAGATGTAATATAGAAAGCTGTGATCTTTTAGAAATCAATGCAATTACTGTAATCAACAAAATCAAGCCATTGCAATGGACCTCTGGGAACTGAGTGAGCCAAACGTATGAGTTCCAACTACATAATTGTCTTTTCTTTTGCTGTTCAAGCTGTTATGGCTGCATTAAATTATGAACTCTCTTTCATAACCTCAGGTATTGCAGAGCTTAGCAAAGCCAAGGCTGATTCAATTCACAACATATAAAAAACCTGGGGCAGGGGCCTGTAATCAATGGATAATTTCCATGTTTCTTGTCCTGAGGACTTCTGTTGTGTCAAACGCAATCAAAAGTGTCAAAACCTGTAAAACTTCCACTCAGCTTGTGTGTACAGGATGTGTGAGCGTGTGTGCGTGTACGCACCTTATCTTGCCACTCAATATCTGCACTATCGCTCAGTGTGCTTTGAACAACAAATGGAAGCAACCACTGTGGTGTAAATCCAATTTTCCATGTGCAGTAGGTGTTATTGTGTGCTTCATGTCAATCTCTGCGCATTCCATTTACATCATTATAATTTATGTATTACTTTCAGTTATACTACTCTTAATTTCAAGAAGCAGTGTTTTATCAGTGCTCGATATCCTCATCTACTGTATGTTAAACCACATTCTTTTTCCAACATATTTTACTGCACTAAGGAGAATGTCAAACTCTAGGCTTATTTGATCACTGTCCACATGTACATATGCTCCTTTTAATTAGCAACATCTAATCTTTTATTGATTTTTTATATTGCCACAGATGTTATTTACAGCACTTGTTTACGTCTTCCTCATAGACAGACCTTTGTATCAACATCAATATGTCATTTATATTGTAAGTTTCCTTTAATTTGGCATTAGGTTATAGCAACTATACACATTTAATACGTACAGTAAGTGCATCAATCAGACTAAACAATTTCCCATAATGTAATGACAGTCCTAATGCTAGCCATAGAAACATATAAGTAGTTACAACGTGTATCTTAACCACTCTACTCTCTTTAGACATGAGAATAAGAGAAATGATTAAATGTATCTCTTTTTTTTGTGCTTGCTAATGGCATTACATCTCTTTGTTATGCCTCGCTGGGGCAGACAGCAGTCCCTCAGTAATTAAGTACAAACGCTAGAGAGAGAAAGAGAGCGAGAGAGGCAGAGGAAGAGAAAGAGGCAGGCTCAGCTGGTTCCCTGAACATAAAAACAGGTCTAATTAACAGCGTTGACTTCACACATGAGATTGACTCAAAGGGGAGTGAATTGCAGGCAATTACTCATACAGCAGAATATCATTTATAGACAATTCATTTGGAAACTTGTGCCAATTTTTTCCTTTTTTTCTTGACAAAGCAATGTTGAAATCTCATATATTTTAGAAAATGTATCAGGTATAATATTATTGATATCAGTATTAGTGATATTTCTTCTCAACACATGTCAAGATCATGTATATCATGTATAAGCTCTCTGAACAGAATAGTTGTCAAATTCTGTTTGATTTAGAGTGGAGATTATGGGAAATGTGTTTAAATCTAAACTAAAATGATTATATATTGTTATTTTATGACATGTAGGTGATGAATACTGCATAATCCACATTCATATCACTCCATCATACAACCAAGTGTACCTACTGTTGTGAGGACCACATCTATTTCTCCTATAATGTAGGCCAATCATCACCCCTTATACTGGCTTTGTATAGAGTTGTTCCAATTTCACAATAGGGAAGTTACCTGGTGTGTGGATAGTGCTTTGTCATCAGGTTTGTCTGACAAGAGATGGAAAAAAAACCTACACCATCCGTCTCCCTTCTTCTTTTCTTTTCACAGTGAGGCGTGATAAATGGCGAGTCAGCGTCCCACCAGAGAATAATATAACTCCAGTATTTGCTGTCTGTCCATGCTTTCTGTCTCTATCTCTGCTGCCAGTATTTTCCATTTGTCTTTCCTATTTTTTATTTGTAGTCCTAGCAGACACTCTCTGCCTAAACACACACACACACACACACACACCTCCCACCCTTTCCCACCCATCTTAACCCTATCTCTCTCTTCTGTCTGGAACACTCTCCTCTCCCTCATACCTCCCCTTTCCTTCCCTCGCTTCATTATCTCCCCTCCCCCTCCTCCCCCACAGAGTAGAGAGAGAAGCCAACATTATTCTAGCAGAGGAGCAGGTGAGGGTTAAAAGGCGACCGCGGCCTAGTCTTCCAGGAATTAAAGGGAAAGAGCTCGGGGAAGCAGGGGGATAAAGACGGGGCCTGTTTAAAATTCTGACACCTCTCTGCTATAAAGTAGGATTTCTGAGCCACTTGGGGCACAGGGAGGAGGAAAAGAGACTTAAGCAGATGCAGAGGGTAAATGCAAGGCTTTGTTATTTCTGACAAGCCCACAGAATGGAAATGTCATTAACTGACTGTAAATATTCAAACTCCATCTCTCTCTCGCTTTCACTCTCTGATGGAGGTTTTTACAATGTTGTTTTGTCTTTAGGCATATGCATAGATACTCCACACTGAGTTCAGAAAAGAAATTCTTGGAGACTTATATCAATAATTCAGGCGTATAGGTAGGTAAAAAAAGGAAAGGCGTACGTAAGTCTCCCAACGTGGAATTATTCATTTCCATGCATTTTGTAAGTGTGAGCCTTTTTGAATTATAAAACTTTGAAATGGGAACAATGTGTTGCATAGTATAGATGGTGCAGTTTATGAACATTGTAAGTTTGTATGTGTGTAGGCAGCTGTATTACATTATACTAAAACTGCTTCATAAGAATTGTATTGCATTTCTGAAGCACACTTTAACTTGAAGACTGTAAGTGTTAACCTTTCCACCCCTAAGTTTATAGTGTGGCCTTTGACTGTACATGTTTAATAGTGTTTTTTGCAGATTCTGTTCAATGACTGCAACACAGACAAGGAGATTTAAACCCTTAGCTACAAGGTTTTGATTATATTTGGGGACATAACGATCTTAGAAATGTATTTTTGCTTGTCTAGCTTTGCGTATTCAGACAAGGCAATGTGATATAAAGACTAGCAGTTCCTCAAGGATTGAGAAAGATAGCAGGAAATACAGACAATCTCATAGAGAGTTAAAGGAGTGAGAGTCCATGACCAAGAGAAGAGACATTTAGAGTAGGTACTGTCAAACCAGGCACAAAAGACAACCCAATCAGATGACAACATTTTCAGCCAACATCTTCAAGGACAAATGGAATAGTGCTGGCAGCCATAGAGCACCTAAGGGCAGCCAGCAGAATCACTCTCTACCACCAACAACACATATTTGTCATTTAGCCCTTGGCAATTCAGTCCCCTCGAGACATTTGGAATGCCTCATCAAATGATGCCGATGTTCCCTTTCGCTGGTTTTGTGTTTTGTGCCCAAAAGCTGCAAGGCACATTCATCTTTGGAATAACCCAATCTCTTTCTTTCTTTCTTCCCTTGTGGGTATGTTGAGAGGCCTGCTGATATGGGTTATTTGTCCCCTCATGCTGAACACATGGAGTAAGTGTATTTGGGTTGATGTTGTTGCAGTTTACTATACACTATTGCAGCAGATTGGAAGACTTAAAACCAAAAAGAAATGCTATGATTCTTGTGTTGCTTGCTAATATGGTGCTGGCTTGCTGTATAGACATGCTAGCGGCATGGCTTTAGTGATGGAAATGTTGGTCGATCGGTCAGTCCACTGTTTCGGTCTGGACTGAAATATCTTTAAAAGTACATGATGCTTTGGTAAGACATTTTGTGCAGAGATCCATGGTCGCTAGAAGTTGAACTCCTACTGACTGTGACTGACCCTGACTTTGCCTCTAGCGTCACCAGCAGGTTGACATTCTTGGCTTACGTACAGTAAAGTATCTCAACAACCATTAAATAGAGTACTACAAATACGCATGGTACCCAGAGGAATGGTAATGACTTCAGAGATCTCTGGACTTTTCTCTTGCGCCATCAGCAGGTCAAGGCAAGGTATCACTTAGCCAGTGAAATATCCTAACATCTACAAGACAGACTGGCAAAAAAAACTTTTGTTCAGATTTCCAGATAATGTATCATAATGACTTTTCCTCTAAAGCCATCATGATGTTGATATGTGTGTATTTGAGTGCAATGTCTGAATAACCACTGGATTGATTGCCTTTAAATTTGGTGCACCAATCCATGTTCCCCTCAGGATAAAGTGTAATAACTTTGGTGATCCCCTGACTTTTCTTTCAGCCCCATCATCAGCTCAAAATCTTAAATTGTCCAATACTTTGGTTTATGACTAAATACCTGCAAAACTAATGGCATTCCCTTCAGCTCCAGCTGTACTTTGTGTTTAGTGCTGATTGGCAAATGTTTGTATGTTTACTTGCAACCATAGACCCATACATTCTTACAGTGTTAAGTAGATAACAGGGAGCTAAAACACAATATGGTGAAACACCAATCAATACTGTGAATATAAATAAATAAAGGTGAAGAGAAGAACCTACCTGTTATAGATGTTCTAGATATACACCATAAACAATCAATACGCAGAGTGCAAATTGGGATATTAAAATTACTTTGCTGGTTTTTGAGGCTGATCCAGGATAATGATTATACCTTATATCAATCAATCTTTCCAAACCAAGTGAGTGTGTCAATCTTACACACAAGGGTTAAAGTGCCCATATTATGAAAAAATCACTTTTTCTGGGATTTGGGGTGTTATGTTGTGTCTCTGGTACTTCCACACACATACACACTTTGAAAAAAATCCATCCATGCTGTTTAGAGTGAGATACGGTTTCTGAATGTGTCCTGCCTTCAGTCTCTGGGTGAGCTGTTCAAAATCGGCACGGCTTGTGACGTCACAAGCCGAAACGAGCAGGCTAACCGCAACCATTAGCTCGTAGCATTAGCATGCTAATGCTAATGCTAACGCTAGCATGCTACCTCGTTCTCAATAGCAAAGCACTGCTACAACACACACAAGTTCACCATAATCTACAAAAGAACTACTTACATGTGCGCCCTCATTTAGAAGTCTCCCTGCTAATCCTGCCTTGTAACTGACCGAAGTTGTAGAAACAGCCTTTCTTTTACTGTCTATGGAGCTAGCTAGCTGACATGATCTACATCTGAGCTACTGGGCATGTGCAGTGCAATCAAAGATAGTACAGAAGAAGAAGAAGAAAAGAGGACTCACTCTGTAGCTAAAACAGAGACCAGCTGAAAAGAGGATCTGCAGCAGTGAGAGAGAGCGGTGCAGTACAACAAAAATATGGTGTTTTTTGAAAATTAAACCATGTAAACCTATTCTGGTACAACCTTAAAATACAATTATGAACCTGAAAATGAGCATAATATGGCTGCTTTAAAATACTTACATATCTATAGCATGCAGACATACAATTGTAATGGAATAGGTATGCTCATTATCTAACTATTTAAAGTCAGAGGTATCCATTCTACACACTACAGTTCTGTGCAGGCAGCTCGTTATGAAGAATGGAAAGGTACTGAACATCAATAGCATGCATGACTTCTTTTATGAGCCTTGCACACAGTTAAATTGGTGACATTTGGCCTTTAATGGGCTGGCTGAAAACTCATATCCCTTCTAACTACTGAATAAGGACTTCTAATGAACACCCAACCGGCTAAGAGAGTTAGTGGCCAGTACTCACTGAACTGAGAAACCAGGAAAGGCAATTATCAAGGTTCCCAAACAGCACTGATCGAGGATTGCTTCCCAGAGCAATGTTTTTAACCTTGGTTTTAGAAACCTAGTTTTACTGCAGCAGCCTTGCAGCAGTTTTCATTATTAAACAAATGTCAGTACACCTTTTTCAGGGACATTTCCTTTCCTAAATTTGATCCTCCAAAGAAGTAAAAAAGAAACACACTCAAAAAAAGAAATTAAACTTCCTATCTAGGCTTATCAGAAGTTGCCATGCAAGCAGTTTTGAGTGCTTAATCACAGCCTAAGCAACCAAACCTCTAGATCAGCTCATTCACAATGATCTGATAGGCCACACGGCAGCAACTCACTGACCCAGCCAGCTGTAAACTCGCTGAAGGGGGAACATATGCCACATGTTTTTATACTTCAGCATCACTTTTCATGCCTTCATTTTCTTTAGCACAGCGACTGTGCTATTGATCTACGAGTGAGGTGATTGGATGTTGCGATTAATGACCGCAGATGAAAGAAGTATTCCTCTGAGGTTCATTCCCTGAAATGCCACTAGATTACCTTCCACCTTCCACCAGAGCTTATCATCAGTGTGAGTGATACAGGGGCTGGAGGACTGAACAAATGACGGCCCATGAGTCACAAGAGACCTGTGTAAGTGTAGAGGTAAGGTAATTTTTGTAAAGAGCAGAGTCTCCATCTCTCTCTTTCTGTCATTTATTCATTCTCTCATTCTCCCTCTTATACTCTCCCTGTCCTGCATCCTCACTCCCTCTCTTTACTCACCCCTCCTTTTGCTCTAGCTCAAGTCCTCAATTATTTTCAGACTGCCTGGCAAGGCACTGCGGGGGCACAGGGGACCATTTGGACTTAGTACATTAAAGAATTCATGATTTGAAACCACCACAGCCCACCCTGACGACTCTATGATATGACTTTTCAGTGCCTGAAGCTCCTTCCTTCTTTCCTCTTTTTCCACCATACTGGCTTTCATTCTCCCCAACGACTGACATTGATCTATCCTTGAGTCTTTTAGCTCCAGGACTCCCATGCCTTAAACTTCTGACTCCTGACCATTAAAAGAAACAGAGCGGCTGATATTTATGAATCTGTCCGTAATGATTTCCTTGTCTGTTTCTCGTGTCACCATCTGTAAATTGGCCTGTTGGTATGAGGCACATGTAGCGACAGACATGACAGCAGACTGCTGAAAAAGAGATGAAATGTCTCACTGTAACACATGAAATCAATCTATAAAGAAAGTGGGGGCATTGTGAAAGAGCAAAAGGCACAAGGACACAACATCAAGTAGTGTGTGTTGGACTTTTAATGGAATCTTGTGTATTTGCAAAATAGTAAAAAAAAATGGACTACTAATCATAAATAAGAACACAGACTACAGTTAAATATCGGCTAAATTAATACTAAATGTTTTCTGCAATTGGCAGTATGCCAAAAAGTCAGCTTTTAAAAATTGAGGATTTTCTTGAATTGTTTGAATAGACCAATATCATATGCTGTCCCAATAGGCTTTACAAGCCCAAAACATATCCTCAAAACGTAGTTACCAATATTGATACGATAAATGCAAAGCAATTCATTATATTGACATTCTTCTAGGCTCATTTACAAAACACAAAATAAGCAAAGAGTCATACAGTAAGCTAAAAATTGCTGGTTCCTCCAGGCTACTGATATATATTAATTAGCAAAAATAATGGTTCATTACCGCCTCCACAAGTAAAGACACATTTGACAGATTTTACCTGACAGAATTGTTATCAATAAACAGTAAGCGCAAAATAATATCCCTTGACTCCACATCCTATCCTCTACCTGTTTGCTCTTCACAGGAGAGGATGACATCACCAGTTTTCAACAACAACAGAGTTAGTTTCAGATGGAAAATGAAGACACTGCAGACATCCACTGGTACTATTTTCTATTCACAGTGGCCTCATTCATAAATGTCCATCAGCCACATGTGCAAAAGAACTAAAAAACAGCACGGACCAAAACTAAAAATATGCTTGCAACGTGATTGTTGTATACACCATAGTGAGCAAAATATAAAATGACTCATGCACCCTGCTGTGTAGTTTTAGCTTTTCAAATAACATGTCCATGTGTTCATGTAATGCTCACTAAGTAAATGAGTTATAAGGTTTCAACCCTGAATTTGAATTTGTTTTATTTGACAGGGACTATGCAATTTAACACTGTTCCAGTACAGAGTATGAAACAGTTAATTTTGAACTTTTGGCCCTAGTTGGGCTTTTACAACTAAACACAAGTGTAACATCACCACCTAAAATCAAGCATCAGGTTTTCCGTAATTAGTAACTGTTGTGACATTTCAACATGTTTGCATGATCAGAGTGCCAACACTATATAAATGCCAGAAGAGTAACAAGCATAGGCTTTTAGACCATTTTTAGACCAGATTCAACCTCTACATTTTCATTCAAGCCCTACTGTGCATACAATCTTCAATCTTTTTTTTGTGAAGCATCCTGCTTTTCTAAGATTACAGTATAGGGCACAGTGTTTGCAGTATGATGGGAACATACTGCCATCTCCTGGCCAGATTAGCTTCTGCCATATTTTTGGGTAGAAATTGGCTCGCTGTCTGAGACATCTGGTTGCAGACATATAATGTTGCTCAGTCCCTGGAGACTTAGTCTTTTCTTATGCTCTTCTCCCATCCAACCTGGTGTTTTTATTTACTTGAGGGTTTTTGTCTGGAAGAGACAAAGCAAGAGAGACACTGAGGGAGAGAGAGAGAGAGACAGAGAGAGAGAGAGAGAGAGACAGAGAGAGAGAGAGAGAGAGAGAGAGAGAGAGAGAGAGAGCGAAAGAGAGACCTAGTCAAGATACTGAGGCCCTAACATGTGTTTCCAGAACGAAGGGACATCCTTCCACTCCTTGGCTACAACGCTCCACTCCGAACAAGCCCTCCTCACTGTGGGCGGCATGCTACTCTCAGTGTGAGTTCCCTAATGGCCATAATGGAGGACAAGACCATTTATTATTACTGGGGGGTGAGGTATGTATGCGGCTACAATTAAGGAGAAAAACATCCTGGTGCTTGTAAAGGGCAGTAATGTGACTCGGGGAGTGATTGATGCTGGGGGAATGAGTCTTGCAGGCCAGTGGGAGTATCTTATTATCTGAGGCAGGTGGGGGATCCGTCATTGAGGTAAATTAGAGAGAGAGAAGGACTGATAGGGAAAGGAAGAAATGGCGGAGAAAGAGAGGCATCTTGAAATTTGAGAGAAGTGATAGAGACAGGGGCCAAGAGAGGAAGTAAGATATGTTAAGACAGTCAGTTGCATAGTAACAGTAGTCTGACAGGTGGAGCTCCACTTATTTATAAGCATATATCAAAGATAATTGCAAATCAACTTAAAGAATGAGCTCGTCCACAACGTGCCCTTAATGCAACACTTTCCATTTTGCATTTACTATGTTCCACAGGGAATTACATCATTGGTGAAATTACTGCAGATCATTTTGCATTGCCAACAATGACTTCACCTTGTTGCCATGGAAGTTGCCATGCTTATACTGTATATGTGCATGTGACAGTGAGTGAAAGTGTTTGTTTTTTATAAATTTGCACAAGGTTTGTCATTGTATATTTGTGTCACTGTGCAGCTTACAGAATTATTAAATTTCTAGTCCTTGTTTCTCTGCATGTGTGCATACAGGTGTGTATGTATAAATGTGTACATTTCTGTTGATGTGATCATGTTTGTGTGTGCATATGTTTTCTCTGCAGCCATCCAGTAAAATGATTGTTGTTGTTGTTCATTGCAGGATCCACAATTATCAATGTGTGCCTGGAAACACATGTATGTACACAAACTCTTGTATGCATGTACAGAACATGCCTGTACACTCTTTTTAATAAGTAGCTATCTTTTTCAATCACTGTATCTGGCTGCATCCATAAACACTATTTTACCCTAGGGAGTTAGTCAGACAGACAGCATGGGTGGTCAGTATAGCAAGCAAATCTCAATTACCCTGACAGGTGACAGTGAACTGAATAAATTATCATTATGCCTACAGAGTGCAGCCAAATGTATTACTGACTGTATCTGTGTCTATGTATGTTTGTGTGTGTCCCCTTTCGGGATGAACAGCCATATGCATGCATTCATTCTGTGGGGCAGCAAATGCCAATGAGCTGCTTAATAGCACCATTAGGCTCTAACAAATGAAAGCACTAAGTTACTCTAGACTGGAGATTCATATGTTTTAATGCAGTTGGTTTCTTAACCATTACTCCTGGGTCAATCTTAGTATTATGTATGACTGTGACATTTTGAACTGCCATTGATTTAAATTGAACATTACTATCCATTGATCACTGTTACTCAAATTGTACAAGAGGTGAAATTGTGGAATGTAATGTGGGGTCAATTCATTATCACAGGTGATTGGTAATGTCCAGCTCCAATACAAAACAAAGGCTGCTCAAATCAGGCAATCAGGGAAGGATAACCCCACACTGACTTAGACATTCAAATGCCAATAGTTTATTAATCTATGATGGACGTAAACGTAAACGTAAACTCAACTCAAAAATGACACACAGAAGCACATTAAGATGGGCAAATGGATTCATAAACACAGTGAAAGTTGATACCCTAATGTGAGTAACTGTGCCTTACTGTACTACAGAAGAGCACATTTCTAATGCATCCACAATGAGGCTTTTTCCAACATGCATTTCTGTCATACATTTAACAAGAAATAGGTTGTGGTACAGTGTCACACGATGGAGATGATGATTATCATTGTAAAATGTCTATTCATTTGTTTAGTTCATTACAAACTGGCATATCTTTATAAGATATTTATTTGTAATTCACCGAAATACAAGTTGTGTACAGAATAATAATTGCAGTTTTTCATTTAGCAGTATATAACCTTTGGAAAGCAATTGGTATTTTACACATGTGTGGAAACTAGGGGACTAAGGAATATCCCATTTAAACCATGCTGATATGCTGTTTAGACACCCTGTAACGTTTTTCCATCTCATCCTTATCTGGATAATCCAAAATTCCAAAAATGGGAATAAAATGTCACGGCCCTCTATCTCATGTACATACCTGTGACATTTCTTGAGCATGGAGTATAACTTTGTTTATCCCTGTGTCTGTACGTGTTATGCATGTGTCTATGCATATGCATTTGTGTCTTTTGGTGTGTAATTGTATGTGTTTATTGCGTATATGTCCTCTGTTGTGCCGATTTTTGTTTGTTAGTGTTTTGTGTGTGTCTATGTGTGCAGGTGGACTTTGTAAATGTACTTTTTGGTAGATGTCCTCGATTTGCAGTGTCAGTCATGTGCGTTGGGAGACAGACCAGTTTAATGCACAAATAGATAATCCCCAGCCTCGCGGTGGATGCAATATGATAAGAAATGTATTGTCATACCAATGTGCTTTCATTGATATCATCATCTGCCAAAAGCAGGGCGAGAGGGAGGGAGAAAAAAACCCGCAGAGAAACAGAGAGAAAGACAGACACTAAGACAATTAGTCAAAAAATGAGACAAAATGAGCGCGGGCGAGAATAAAAGACCATTCAGTTATACAGAAAGAAGGGATGACAAAGACAGTCAGACAGTAGAAGCAAGAGATAGAAAGAGGCAGATGGGGGACATTAAGTCAAAGTTAAGTAACCATCGTCTGCTTCTTTATCTCACCCAGATATGTTAATCCAGTGAGCCTCTGCTGATATGAGTTTAACAGCCTGGCTGGTGTGTGTGTGTGTGTGTGTGTGTGTGTGTGTGTGTGTGTGTGTGTGTGTGTGTGTGTGTGTGTGAGAGAGAGAGAGCTTGAGTGGGAAAAAAGACCCAGTTGTCCTTTTTCATCATGCTTCCAGTTACACCAGCACTGCTTAGCCAGTACCAGATGACACAGTTATAATCTCATTGCAATGGAAAAGTGAGTATAAATTACTTCTAAGGCACTCAGCAAAATGCAACTGTGTGTGTTAAGGCAAAAGGGTAAACATTAGTACATTATGGAACATGTGTTTGTGTGTGTGGAAGTAGGTAAAAGAGAGTAGAAGTGTGTTCAGTTAAGGGAGGAAGGGATTAATGTGTGTGCGCATTTATGTGAATATTTGACAGAGGGATCAGGTGCAAAGTGACAATTAGTAAATGTACATATTTAAAGCTAGAGGGCGAGGGAATTTATGCTTAAGTATAATTCTGTCATCAAGGCCAAGGTTATTTTTTCATGACACATTTTTCCTGGCTAGATATAATGTGAGAAAATAGTTTTGTCTCATTTCAAGAGCATGTCCACACCACAATAATTACACCATTTCTTGTTTGTTCAAATGACACATGTTTATGAGTAGCAAAACTGAAATGATTGTGCATTTCTGTAAAACAACTCTGCCATTCCTCTTGCATTGGCACAGGTATTACCACCTTAGTCTTGCATTGCCAGATCTTCCTCCAGAGCACTGCAGAGGAGGGTCTGGCTAGTCCACACAGCATTCCGGGATGGAAGAAAAACGTGCTCTGGTTTATTGGCATTTCTTTAAACCAATCACAATCGTCTTGGGTGGAGAAAATCGCCGGACGGAGCAACGGTGCCTCTGCAAAATTGCCTCGTGAAGGAACTTGTTTTGGTGCAACGTGTACGTTCAAAGGTTATTTTAGTCGTACAACAGGAAACTCAGATTAGACAGATAGTCTAGCTAGCTGTCTGGATTTACCCTGCAGAGATCTGAGGAGCAGTTAACCATAGTCCTCATAAATCGACCAGAGTTTAGAATACCAACAAAAAGAAAGCGGAAGGAAATGGACATCCAGCCAAAATGGGGGACATCTGGCAGAATTTCCGGTGGCACCTGAACAATCCTGGAAATGAAACATCGATATAGACTATTACAACCTTAAAGTCCTGAGAGTTGAATTATGATGTGCCTTGTGTCAAACGTTTGACAGTTAATGCAAAAGAAAGACTCCTGGAGTGTCCAAAATATACATGATTCATCTTCTGGGGAACATGATTATAGCACATCTGCCACAGGTTTTGGACTCCCTGTCTCATTATAGTGAGATTACTGGGATTTGACAGTTATTTAGAGAACCACAATTAGATTACATACAATAACTTCTCAATTAAATTAATTAATCAATAATTAGCTTGTATGTTTTCTTGCATTTACTCACCCATTTAAGCTTCCTCTCTGTCTCTCTGTCAATCACTATAGACTACTGGAACATCACATACATGTTGCCTAAATCTGAGCAACATAGAGATGCCTGATGAGTCATCACCATTAAAAATCACCATTTTAAACTTTTTAGTCACAAATGTTAATGAGCCAACTGTATTTTTGAGTGTGCCTTATAGCTATTCTGAATGTTATGTTTTGTGTGAAATATTAAGCATAATTCTTGGTAAAATTACCTTAAAGTGTTCCATACATATCAGAGCTTAAGTATCTGACAACCCATAGACACTGTAATTTCGTATCACATGGCCATGAGTTAATCTTCCATTGTTGTGGCCAATCAATTGGACATGCATCTTGCTATCTCTGAGACTTGACCTAGTAACACATTTAGATCATAATCTAACCAACAAATTTCATGTAAGGACATGTGTAGGCAGAGGCAAACTGTCAGTGCTGCATTCATGTGTGTGCAGTGTGACTGATCACCTGCCACCACACTGGCACATATGATTCAAATAAACCTTCATTTTCAGAGACACATGTTCATGGGACTACGGCATGCCGCGATTAAGTGTGTCCAATCATCTCTCTCCCACAACGACTGGAGGAATATGTACTGTGAAATCCATGAAACATCTGCAAGCACAGACATGTACCCAGACTGATGCATGTTCGCTGATATGCACTGGAGGTTCCAGAACCCTTTACTTGTAAAATGACTATTTCAGGCCCCGATGGCTAAAGTGAATAAGGCTCCATTAATTCTATCTTTCTTCTTTTCTCTACAATTCTCTCCATTTCCTCTCCCCTTCTCTGTTTGTTGCCATTCTTCTCTCTCTCTCTCTCTCTCTCTCTCTCTCTCTCTCTCTCTTTTCTTTCTTGCCCCCCTGCCTTCTATCCATCTAACTCTCCTTCTCAGCCCTCTCTCTAATATCTCCCCTGCAGCCATTTTCGGGACTCTACAGGGAGGGAAGCAATCTTAGATTTATTTTACCTCCAATTTCCAATTTGAGAGACTCCTGCTGCTGGAGGCGAATCTTCAGAGGGCCTGATGTGAGTCGTCCTGTTAAATTAAAGTCTGGAAAAAATGACAAAATATTTCAATGGCTCCCCATGTTTACAGGACAACAAGACCAGAAAACCACCAATGTTCTGTACACAGAGCAGTATGCATCAATTACCACCATGGTTTCTAGGGCTACGAGTTCCCATATGACATGGGAAGTAACATGACTCAAAGAGGCTAAACCCAGAGACAGAAATAGGCACTGAGCTAAAAAGTCCTGAAATACCCTGCCTCGAATGGTAACTGAATGGCCCTAATGTGGCAAGTTGATCCCTTAAATAGAGATGTTAGGGTTAGACCATAAGATTTAGAGTCTGGTCTTTGTATATGCAACTTTATATTCTTGTTGAATGCCTTTTGTGTAACATTATTTGTTGCATAATGTGTCTGGGACATATATCTTCAGTCTCTGCCAAAAAACAGACAGCAGCACTTACAGTGAGTATCATTCACAGTACAATGAAAGCTCTCTTGGTCTCTGTGTTGCTGCTAATCTGACCCCCTGCAAAATAAAACCCCATCTATTCCAAAAATGCCCTTTGATAGTCCATTACTAATGAAAAGAATACAGTCTGCCTTGTAGTCTCCATATGTCCATTCTCAAATCCTCATATTAAAGTGGCACACACATACTATTTATTTTTTGCTCTTGATCTAGGAGAAACACAGCCTGTCTCCCTTTTCCAAAAAACGCATACTCTCCCTTCCACACACTGTACTCTTGCATTCACACTCACACAGCACACAGTCCTCTATTCCCATTATAAAGCCCGGAGACAGGTGTTGGATTAGCTTTCTGGAAGAAAAGAGATCAGCTCCTTTGATAGGAGTTGAGCTGGCCTGGAGAGCAGGGAGGCAGGTGCACCACGAACAGAGAGGAAGGGAGGGAGGCATGTGTGTGTGTGTGTGTGTGTGTGTGTGTGTGTGTGTGTGTGTGTGTGTGTGTGTGTGTCAGAGGATGTAGCCCAGTCATCCCATCTATTGAGAGGAAAAGAGGGGGCTTCTGGCAGAGCTGGCCTCTGTAATTGGAGAGCTTGGCGCGGCCAGCAGTGAAGCGTGGTTGGCTGTTGCCACGTGATGACAGTTGCTTGCCAGCCAGCACACGCACACACACATTAATGCACACAGACACACACGAATACACACTCAGGCAGACGTTTAAACTTTTGAGTGCCTTCCATTGACTAACATTTGTTCTCAAACCCTTTTTCCTGATTCTCCCCACACCAATTGCTACTGTACATTTATCAAACCAAAAAATGTGATTCTCAACCTCATCTCTAAAATCTCTAAAAACAACCTTTTCATCATAAATCTTTCATTCATTTTTCAATCGGGATATTTCAACTGCACAATATAGTATATACTTACATTACAGACTCACATACTATACAAACACACACAAGCTGCCAGCCTGTAACCACGGTAACGGAGCGCAAAGGAGGCCATTTCCAGATGCTTTTGTTCTTAAGGACATCCCTTGGAGACTGTCTTGTATATTACCATGGGACTCTCTCTTTCTCTCTCTTACTGACTTGTAGAGAGAGAGAGAGAGAGACAGAGTGGGAGAGAGACATGCACCTCTAATCCTCCAATTTGAGGCTTTTTCATTTAAATGACCAATTACAGAGGCACAGAGAGAAAGAGAGGCCTAAAGAACTAAAGTAGATTGAGGGTTGAGGAGCAGAGTAAACTGAACGGCAGATGGATCTACAGAATACAAAAAGAGCTATAGATAAGAGAGGTACTGCAGTGGGCTGGACCCAACCTTGCTCTACCAACTGTGAGGCAGGTGCAAAGTGGCATGTGGCATGTAGCATGTAGCAGGTTCAGTTCAGGTTTAGGGTAACTCAAGGAACTTGCACTCTTTTACAAAAACTTTAGACTTTTTTAGAATTGTCTTTTTTTTCTGAAACCCAGATGTGTGTATGATACTTTTAAACTAGGACTGTTTGCACTGGAGGGGGTCCATTTCCCTACAATACCACCAAAATAGTGGCATTTTCTTGCATTCAGTCGTGATGACAGGAAAAGAAGCTTGGATGCCAGCGCAGGCCACACAAATCATGAACTCAAAATTACAGGCTTTTAGAAAACACTGCCTTCTTACAGATTCCAGTGTAGTTATAGACAGATCCTCAGATTCTAACATACCAAACCCCATCCAAATCATCTCTAATATTAACCTAGACCAGTTTTTTGGACATCAGCCTAGCCTGTGGGAAACTGTCCTGTGTACCCGTGTGTGTGTGTGTGTGTGTGTGTGTGTGTGTGTGTGTGTGTGTGTGTGTGTGTGTGTGTGTGTGTGTGTGTGTGTGTGTGTGTGTTTGTGAGAGAGAGAGAGAGAGAGAGAGAGAGAGAGAGAGAGAGAGAGAGAGAGAGAGAGAGAGAGAGAGAGAGAGAGAGAGAGAGAGTCTGTGGGGTGTGATCCAGCATGATTAATTGCTATTAAGTGTGTCTCTCATAAGTAATGGCGTGCCTGGAGAGCAAAGCAGAGACTATTACAGCTCAGACCCATAGATCAACCCCCATAGACCAGTGACTGATGACCACTCAATGTAAATTTTTGAAATGGTGCAATTAAAATAAGGGTGTAGCTGAGGATCACTGTATAGCCCCAGAAACTGGGTGTGTACATGTGTGGTGGGGCCTGTAGGTAAAGAGTTGTCACAAAGCTTAAACAAATCACTTGCCATTATTTACGAATGATGTATGATTGTGATTAATATATACTAGGAAACATTTTCTTTCTAACAAACGTCCTAGAATTGAAAATTAGGGTACTTAACATGGACAAACATAACTTTAATTTACATGGGCTGCACACTCTTTACCATTTTGGGTATACTGTATGCCCCCTGAAATTAAAACTAAATTATAAGAGGATTTATGTATGTTTCTTTCTTCATCCATTTTCTTAACCTATTTGCTTCCTCTTTGACTTAAAACAAAATAAGCATTTATATGAAATTGGATCAAGAAAATGTAAACAAAAAAGATGTAAGTTTAATTTGTATTGAAAGCCCAAGTGCGTAATGCTGTTATACTTCCATTATAAGAACAATATTCTAAAATTACATTTTGCCCATATAGCTCTACGTCTTTCTTAGAGTGTTTTTGTGACTGATCAGTTTGGAAATCCCCTACTGTGGCTTTACCATTCTAACCTGATTATCTGTATCTCCCCTGAAGCTTCTCCGTTTGTTAATAAATGATTACAGGAACTATGAGCAATGTGTTCTCATAACTAGATTTGTTGAAGGCCAAGTAAAACAGATAGCCTTTGGTTGCAGTTTTAATATATGGATATCATTAATGATGGGGCCAGACGAGTTAAGATTACAATACAATTTGCATAACAGTTATCTTTTGTTTTTAAAAAGAAAGCAGAGCTCTCATTTGCTTAAAGGACTGAATTACTGACAAATTAGAAAACTGGTTCCAGATTTTCTAAGTATCACTGGAAAGAGCTGAATAATTGGGCCATGTCAGTGCTCTTTGGTGTGATGTCTCCATTTTTAACTAATACAGGGCACATGGCAAAGATAAAGATGGATTTAAACCAATTAATTTTACCAAAAGCAACCTATTAGGTCCGTTTTTCAAATTACGCAATAGGGGTTTTATTCAGATTTGTACCACCATTCTTTGACACTGCATAAATGTTGCCATAATTTAATATCTGTATAGCTGTAACTTTGACAGCTTTGTCCCACAGAAAAAGATCACTTCCATCAGAGCGACACCTTTTTGACCCCTCCAGTCAATAGATTATGAAATACAGCATGGCCCAAGTGGAAAGTCCGAGCTTCCAGCTCTGGTATGGCAGAATGACAGAGAAATCAATAAGATGAAGAATCGACAACAACACCAAGGCTAAGGTTTCTGAGATGGATAGATCAGGTGTCCCTCCCTATCATCTATCATAAAATATAAGGGCGATGGGGAGGGTGCAAGTCAGCTAAAATCAAGTGTACTTGAATAACATTTGAAAAATCACACAATAAGCCATTATTAATTATTGGTTCAGTGGAAGAAATCTTAAAATAGTAGCAAAGATTCAGTTTTAGATGCACACTTTGCAGACTTATTCTCATTATAATGGGAACGAAACGAACAAAGGGAATTATGTGAAATAAAAACAAATTGAGAGAACTATTGTTCAAACCTTGTCTAAGTTGATTTTTAAGTCAAACTCTCACAGAATGTTTGATGAATTGAGCAATGGAAGTTACACCAACATAGTTCTGAAGTTGTTATGTATTAACAACACAATCATATTTAAAAACTGTGCACACCGTAGTAAGCCAGCATGCCTAAATTACACGTGTGACACATACGGGGCAAAACATAGATAGTATTGAATTCTGATGTGGCTAAACTAATTCCATTCCTACACAGCATTTAATCATTGTTGATGCAGAACCTAAGATGCCCAGTAGATGTCAGCCTTGTTAGTAAGAAGTAATTACTGACTCCAGAGCTGGTGTTTACAATGGTACATCAATAGCAAATGATGTGCTATGTTGATCTGGTTCAATGGTTTATCAGTTAATCTCATTTATAGCAAGATCACTACCATTGTAATAGTGTGCCTATTGGATCCATTATCAGAGAAACACATAATCATAAAAATATACTATAAGGAGAAGGGGACAAATGCAAAACTAATTGGCCAATAGTGACAGAAAGAACCCACCCCATGTATTAAATTAAATTATATACCATTATGTTCAAATTAAACTTGACTATGTGGTTGCTAAAGTAATTTGTTTTCTGTGCCAATAATTGTTTTTTATGTATATACTTATTTTATGTAAATATCTGGAAATTACAGCACCTCCACAGACCTACAAAGCCTCCGTAATAAATTACATACTGTTTAATATTTAAATATTTTTTTCATTTTACAATTGCCTAAGGGAATGTAGAAATTAATCAGCACCTACTCAGATTTGAGGCGTTGTTATATATTTTTCTGATGGACAGAGTGAGACAAATGTGACAGTCTTGTGTGTATTTTGGTCTATGGGTAATTTAGCATGCAGGGGGTGAAGACATGGGTGATGTTGAGCATGAGAAAATAAAATAAATCACACACACTTAAAGGAGCATGCCCCTACTTATGTCAAAAGGTAGCCTACAGCAAACAATAAAAGAAAACTAATGACTACAAGCTTGGCTTAAACCCATAACCTATTCCAAAGTAGTAATGAAAAAATTTTTTTTTGCCACAGATGCATGTGGAACCAAGGTTACGCTTCTTCTAAGTAATGATTTAAATAGACATAAATGTGTGTACTTCATATACAAAATATATTCAGTGTGGGGGGAGATGACACTTTGAGACACTGGGTCAGAAGAAGCCATGCTCTGATGGCCTAGTAAAAGAAGTGCCAACAATAGATCTTGATTTGTGCAATTTGTTAGAATTATTATTTTACCTTTCAGAACAGGTTACCGCTGACGGTTATGATTATTGTTGCTTTTGTAATCAGCTCTTGTCATTCCACTGTACAGAATAAATGTGTAATGTTGCAATGTAGCTGCAGCATTACTTCTAATGTAGGTCACAATGTCCTGCCAGGCAGCCAGGTAGCACAGCCCTACATGGCAGTAAAGTCATATTGTTTCTGTCTAAATGATCTGCCAAGCAGGCAAATATGGCCTATTTTACAGGAATGTTAGCAGATACATTTGTTAAATAGCTACATTATTACAGTATCATCATCCACCTGAAGTGAACATGTAGTACTTTATGTATGAATAAAGTGTGCATACTCCAAACTGACTTTCACATTAAAAGTGTGGCATACCATTAGTATAAATGTCCTATTGTTTCTTTGCTCTATGACTAATAATCTCTCCTGATCCCCCCACCCATCTCTCTCTTTCTCTCTAATGAGCTGTGGTCTGTTATCAGTCATTACAGGAAGCCTGATTATCCTTATCCTTATTCTGCACACGCTCACAGAGAACTTCCTGAAGGTGACCTTTTCACGTCGCCATAGAAACTGCTCTCTGCTCTGAGATGCTCAGCTTGTACAAAGAGTGAGAGAGAGAGAGAGAGAGAAAGAGAGAGAAAGAGAGAGAGAGAGAGAGAGAGAGAGAGGGATGACAGAACATTTTCTTCTAAACAACAGTGCATTAGTATGCTGCGATGTGACAGCATAAGCACAAGCCATTTCAATAATAAATAGATATGAACTCACCTATTTATTTTGAATAGGGCATTCAAAAGATTTAATTTCTCATACTTTGTCGTATCTGATTTGTCTTACAAACAGGACTGTAAATGGTCCACTAGTTCCTCTGGCATGAAAGCCATTCTCACAAACACAGTCACTACTGCGTGAGGTGTAATGTGCACACACAATATATGCAATGTGTTTGCAATTGTTAGCTAGAGCAAATGAATGACAGGAGAGGTATTCTTGGATGTCTAAAAATACACAGTGCAACCACTCAAGAAACAATAACACACAAAAGCTTTGAAAGATGTTAAAGGCTCTTGGGTCAAACAGGAATATTTTTTTTTATTTAACCTTTATTTAACCAGGTAGGCCGTTGAGAACAGGTTCGCATTTGCAACGGCGACCTGGCCAAGAAAAGCATAAGTGTGCAGGACAACATACAGTTTCACATTCAATACAATACAGGAATACAGAATACAAAAGGCTACATCATGTGCAGATTAAGTAGGCATTACAAAGCCGGGGCAAAGTGAGGTGTAAGTAAGATGAAGGATATGTGAAAGGGATATGGTAATAACACAATATACATGAATAGACAGTCTATAACACTGCTGAGATGTAGTGTAGAGCCAAACAAACAAAACAAAACAGGAACAGTTAGTGCAAATTATGATCTAGTTAGTGGTGTTGAATCAGTTATAACGCAATATATATGAATAGGCAGTCTATGTAAATGCTGAAATGTAGTGAAGAGTCAATATACAGTTAGTGCAAATTGTGGTCTGGTTAGTGATATAGGTCAGTAATAACACAGTTAACTGGAATAGACAGTCTATGTAGCTGTTGAATGTAGTGAAAGGTCAATATACAGTTAGTGCACATAGTGGACTAGGTAGTGATGTAGATCAGAAATAACACGATATGCATGAATAGACAGTCTATAAAATGCTGAGATGTAGTAAAGAGTCAATATACAGTTGGTGCAAAGTGTGGTCTAGATGATGATGTAGGTCAGTAATATCACAGTATGCATGAATAGGCAGAATATATACATGCTATATACATGCTGAGATGTAGTAAAGAGTCAATATACAGATAGTGCAGATTGTGGTGTACAAAAATTGTGTGACAACAAAGGTTGGAGGAATGACAGTTGAGCATACCTGGGCAGATGAATAGTGCAAAAGGGCGTAAACAGAATATGATAGCAATGCAGGTGAAGATGTGCATCTGTGCAAATATGCAATGGGGCGTAACTGAGGTATTCTGATTTAAAATCAGCACAAAAAGAGAGATGTGTTCATCATCAGCTAAAGCAACATTATGTAACCATTTTACCTTAGAAAAAACGTTTCTAAATCATTTTGATGCTACACTGACTTGTAATAGGGAGAACGGTGCCTCTGTTATTCCCACTCTGCGCCCCGAATGCCTGTTCTCACATGTAACTTTGGTGAGCTGGTACGATCGGACAAGAGTAAATATCTGACTAGCTGTTAAGGGCCTTTCAGGCCTAACACGGTTTCTATCTACTGCACACTGCACCCAAAGTTCAACCAGGTTAAACTTTGAGCGCAGTGTAGGCACAAACTTGCTGGTGGTGCGCTGCTGCTGCACCCACGCTTTGCTCGCCGCAAGCTGTTGGAGACAATGGGTTTCAGAGTGCAGCGGTGCGGTTGCTGCCCTTGATCTAACAAAGGCCCTTTAGTCGTTGACGAAAGCTTCGCGAAATGCAAAGCCCACAAGACAGACGCCGAGCTGGCCTTCTTGCTTTGTACTTTTATTTAGTACTATTTCGGATCATGTGGAGGGGCCTTGGCCTATGACAACAAACATCAGACAAAAGGCAGAGATGCACCATGGATGCGTCCCCAGTCCTTCACATATCATCATCTGTGTGTGGTTTATAGGCAATACAACAAAGCAACACAACATGATGATACAACATGACTAAATAAAGCTTAATACTGATGTTAATGTTCATGACTTAAATGACGCCTTTTCTCAAAAAAGCAAACTGAAATGCTCATTTGAAGCCCAAAACAACACAACCTCTCCTTTGAGACATAACAGCATCTCTTCACCTTAGAAAATATCCCCAAGATCATTGTCATGGCGACAGCTGCTCACACCTTCTCATCGCCCTTTGCTGCCTCTAGTTCAGCTAATGCTGTGTGCATACTAACAAAGACATGTTATCCCACACCTGCCCACGACCTGTCATTGTTGCCTTTATTTTAGACTACCTGTCTGGGTTAGCCCTCTGAATATTATTTGCCTGAGGTGCTGACTGAAATTCTGCCTTTTAACCAATAAGGACTGACTTTACCAGGCTAATTGTGGGTAACAGATCTGTAATCCAGTGTTACAAATATGTCCTTTTTCTACACAGCTATTGGCAACTAATACATGTTGATCAATCAACATGTATTTGTTGCCAATGGCTGATGATGCAAGTAGGATTCATTCATTTTAGCTGTCACTTAGTCAAAATCCCAGTCCGATTTATGTAACCTAAATTAAATTCCAAAGCCAGAAACAGAAGAAAGGCATAGCACTACTTACATTTGTTCCAAAATGTGTTTTTGTAAAGACGGTTTCTTTCTGAAATATGTCAGTTCCCATTTTACCACATATTACAATAAGTTACACACTAAACAAACCTGAAAAGTAAAAAACAAAAGTTTGACTGTGAATGGATAAAAATAAGATTGACTGACTCATTCTTTATTGAACAGGAATTTCGTACTTGAGTCGTGATGCGATTCGTCTCTCTAGGTCATACCTGCCTTAAGAGGAGCACTGAGATGGTGACTAACACATTCCTTCAACAGTGTACGTCATCGACAGTGCTAAAAATAAACTGTTCTGGAAGGTGACGAGAATTCTGTAAAATGGTGTGTGTGTTTTGCATTATTGTTTACCTGCTGTGGATTTTGATGCATGAGTCAGATGCCTTTCCTCCACCCGTAGATCTTCATTTCTGTTTCTGTGACTGGTATGGCATCCAATTGAGCCAGGTTTTATGTGCAAATTGTCATATTTTAACCTAGTGGTTGGGTCATGTTATATATATATATATATATATATATATATATATATATATATATATATATATATATATATATATTATTATTATTATTATTATTATTATTGACATTACTATGACTAGCTCCCCTGAGACACAATGACTGTTCCTGCCCTCTGTTCCTATCTATCTATCTATCTATCTATCTATCTATCTATCTATCTATCTATCTATCTATCTATCTATCTATCAATTCATTGATCCATCATCCATCTAGGCATATATGTTGAATCTTGATTGAATGAATGAATGGATGAATGAATGAATGTATTTTTCTCCAGCTAGCCCTTCCAACCCTTCAGCCTGGTTATTTATATTCGCCATTGAATCATATATTGTCATGGATGTGACGCCTGCGCAGTAGACGGCGTGGAAATCTGAATCATCGACGGAAAGAGAGAGAGAGAGAGAGAAAGAGAGAGAGAGAGCGAGAGAGCGAGAGCGGAAGAGAGAGAGAGAGAGAGAGAGAGAGAGAGAGAGAGAGGTGACTGTAGAGTGATGGGACCGGGCTGAGGGAACAGCAGCGAGTGATCACTCTCCGAGCTCGTAATGACAGGTAAATGACGATTTTAATGATTTTCAAGAATATTTTGGAATTATAGAGGCTCAGCTGGGTTGTTGATATGGTAAAGAACATATCAGGAAAGCATATTTCCTGCATGGACTCCTTGAACGGTGTCGTCCCTGCACGCGATATCACCATGCACATCTGGAAGTAGCTTTCATGTGGGAGAAATGTCGAAAAAACATTTCTTTTAAACTTTGTGTTGTCACCTTTTACCTAATTCTCAGGTTTCTATATTCCTGTATGAGCGTTTTGGGCGTTGGTATCCACATCAGATTAAATAAAACTTAAGCGTGTACCTGCAGATGCCATATTCAGAGATTATATTTATCAGGTGGTTTAGACGACGTGATTTAGTCCAGATGCATTGATGCAAAGTGCGCATTTCTAAGTTTTATTCAAACGCTTGCTGTGTGTCTATTTGCGTCTCATGGGGGGTTGGGATGAGGTCTGTTTTCAGACTGGCGTCACATATGACGTCTGTGTGTTTGGAGGGCTGGATGGTAATAATGGCGTTCAGCACCCCGGCCAGTTCCCGGTTCAACGGTTGATAGGACATCTTGTAGGCAGGGTTACTACACTGTTTGGGCATTCGCATCTTCATTGTAATTATTGTATTAATGTATTCAGATTGTATTTTTCACAGCCTAGTTTGATTAAGGTCAAAGTAGGTCGAGATGTATATGTTTTGTGTGTTGTGGATGAGGAAGAATGTCAAAATATGAAAGGATGCACCTGGATAAGAATAAAAATCACCTTACTAGAGACACACTCTAGTAAGTGTGTCCACTGTGAGTGGTTAGCTTATCTGAATGTAGTGTTGTTTTTATTTGGCCACAGTTGCTATGTTACATTACAGTCATCTAATTCAGTCAATTAAATAATTAGTTTTGGCCATTGCATTGGTTGCATGTGTATTTCTGTATGCTTGAATGTTGTCCTGGATCGCATAAGGTCAAGGGCACTGATTAAATCTATAAGCTCTAAAGCATATTCTAAGTTGTTTCAAAAATGTGTTATTGCAAATTATAATATGATAATGCAAATTTAGCCTAACAGAGAGACTTCACAGACTCAGTCTCAGACTGGGCAGAGCCAGATGTTCATGACGGTCATCAGCTGGTACAAAGTAAGCAGTAATATGATAACCATGAGGTAACAGGGAACAGCGTATCTCATCTTAATACAGACTCTCCATCATCACACTCATACTACGTTATCTAACTGAAACCCTGACATCCCCCATATACTATGTGAATTCATGTTTTGCAATGTATAGAAGTGAGACACTCTCCACCTCCTCGACACATTTCTAAATATCTACGTCTGATATCGATGTCTTTTAATTTTCGACGGATGTCCGTTACCTTCCGCTTTCTAAGTGTTGGCATTTTAAAAACCGGTCGATTTATGAGTCCGAATCCAGACAGCTAGCTAGACTATCTGTACAATCTGAGTTTTCTGTTGCACGATTAAAACAATCTTTGAACGTACACGTTACACCAAAACAAGTTCCTTCCCAAGGCTATTCTGCAGAGGCGCCGTGGCTCTGTGCGGTGCATAGCGCCGCCCAAGACGATTGTAGTTGGTTTAAAGAAATGCCAATAAACCAGAGCACATTTTTCACCCATGACGGATTGCTGTCTGGACTGGCAAGACCATCCTTTGCAGTGCTGTGGAGGAAGGTCTGGCAATACGAGACTAACAATTGGGTAAATAGTTCCCTGATTAATTTTCCAGAAAATGCCTCCAGAGTCAAACCCAAATTTATTCCATACAGTATTTAAGTCTGTTAGTATATTTAACATTACATCACATACTAGTTAATTTACATACATATCCTAAAGAACCAGAAAGCCCATTATGTCACATTATAGTTCTTCCTGGCTTAGTGTCCTTTTTTGTCCATTTCCCACATGTATCATAAGAGCACTTACTTGTGCATTGCAACTATAACATATTATATATTATTTATGTTTTTCTGGGATGTGTGTCTTCATTTTATGTATCTTTTCGGCATTTATAAGAAACATTGCCAACACCGGGGCCAATGTTTTAGTCCCAAATATGTTCTCCAGTGTGTTTCTGTTGTGGTGAAACAGAAACAGCAGTTGAGATTTAGTGCCAGCTGACACAAACTTTAAAACATAGTTGTGTTTTTCCACAGGCACTGAGCTAGTAAATGCTTCTGGATCTCATATGGATACTGAGGGAATTACAAGTGTGTGTGTAAAATATAATTTCCTAGACCATATATGTTTTCCTGTATTTTAATGTCATTTTTTAATCAGGATGCAATCGTTTTGTTTTTATATCAACAAAAAGAAAAGGGTAATGTGTATAGTATACCGTATGATATAATGTACAGTAAGCTGTAATACAATAGCTAGTTATATTCCCTGAATGAGTTCTACATAAAACATTTGAATCCTATAAAAACACGACTTTGGGCAAATTATTTTCTACTGCATGCTACTGATCCATAACAAGTTGTATCTTTACAGAACCTACCACATCTAACTTTGATAGCACATATAACAATTACTTGTTATTTTGTGAATGGCAATCCTGACATCTGTCTTGTAAGACAAAGAGCATGGTAAACATTATACAGTATGTTTTTTTTTATTGCTTCTATGAAACCTTGTAAACTGCAACATACTAAATATACTGCTTTATTTCTGATGCACAGCACAAAAAAGGGGGCGGGACGTTATGATTTTTGCATGAAACTAAATGTGAAAAGACAAGAAGGTTAATCCTGTGCATGTCACTCTCTGTATTCAGTCAACCCTATATTGAATCTAAAAAGGAGGACCGATATAACATTTTATAGCCTATTTCGTGACAGAAGACAAGGAGAATGCATCATTAATCTCAATGTTCTGAGGCACCCATGCCTTCAGTACAATGTTACATAACTTTCTAGCGCAGTTTGTGAGGGTACATGCTTGTTTGTATAAATTTATAAATGAACTGCATAGCTGTGTGTGCCTGTTTATGCATGGGTAAAAGCCGGAGAGAGTTTGTCCACAAAACATGTGGGTGGTTTCTTAAAAGGAGAAGAGGTGCATTCATGCATTCATGCGGGTGTGTGTGTGTGTGTGTGTGTGTGTGTGTGTGTGTGTGTGTGTGTGTGTGTGTGTGTGTGTGTGTGTGTGTGTGTGTGTGTGTGTGTGTGTGTGTACTCAAGCAGGTAGACAGATGTGAAGGATGACTTCTTGCTCAGAGATCTGTGGGTCAGAGTATGTTGAGCAAGCTCAAGCCAACGGGAACTGCCAGCAGTATGGAGTCCGCTCTTACCTACACCAGGTACAACACACTCACACACACACACACACACACACACACACACAGAGAGAGAGAGAGAGAGAGAGAGAGAGAGCGAGAGTATAGGGCATTCTTCTACAAATATCAACCATTCTCTTGTTTTTATCGTCACAGTCTCATAATATCTCGTAATCACTTGACTTTTTATTTTTTAAACTTGAGGGTTTTAGATCTTGATTTCTCGCGGCTTTCAGTTTCTATGTTTGGAATTTAAAAATGTATCTCTCTGATCTCTTCTCCAGTTTTATGAGGAGTGCACAGCTTCTATCTGGGAACGTGATGAAGATTTTCAGATTCAGAGATCACCTAGCAGGTGGAGCTCTTTACTCTGGAAGGTGAGGTTAACCTTCCAGCAAGCTCATACAAAAAACTACATCTCACCTGCTGTGATTTGGGTAATTAAACTGTAATTACAAAAAAAGGTCTTCTTTTTCCCCTGCCAGGTCTGTCTCGTGTTCGGCTCCCTGATCTTGTTTGCAGGCCTCATTGTTGTTTTGGTGGGTTATGCCACTCCAACCAGGTATGAGGCATTTGGCGAGGACGATCTCCTTTTTGTTGACAGGTAAATGAACAATAAAGGATATTAATGGGAGGGAGATGCTGGAGTCTTTAATATTGTATAATACAATATACAATTGTTTAATACTGTACTGTATTTTCTTCCAACACATGATCATAATGAAGAGCACATTGTTTTGGTGGAATGTACATAGGGCAAAAGAATTGCAATAATTGAGTCTAGTTAGGACATTTGAAAATAGCAGTAAAAAAAAACTTTTAACTAATTGTCTTTTTCTTGAACAGCCACGCTGTCAGTTTCAACCGTGCACTGGATGTGTGTAAGCTGACTGGTGCTGTGTTGTTCTGTGTGGGAGGCACCTCCATGACTGTGGGACTCCTGCTGTCTGCCTTTGCCAAAAGCTACTCAAAAGAAGAACTGTACCTGCAGCAGAAGTTTAAGGAGAGGTTGGCAGATCTGCACGCAGTTGGTAAGGTTTCACTCTCAACTGTCTTGTTATGACACATTCAGGTTAAAAATGAATGCCAAAGAGTAAGTGAAAGTGTTTTTTTACTGTAATACTGTACTCAATCTACTTTGTATGAATATTTGTCATAGCAGAACTGCTTTTGTCACAGGTACCCCCATAATGAGAGCACCGACCCCCGGAGAGGGAAAGGTGCCAGTCACACTTTCCAAAGTCCAGAACATCCAGCCAGTAACCACAAAGTCGGAGACCTGACAGAAGTCCAGATGAAGGCATAAAGTGAAGAAGTGTGTGTGATGAGTGTTTTGGTGCGCAGACTGTGTGCGAATGCGAACATATGTGTGGATCAGTCTACGTGTGAATTTTTTTCTTCTTTTGAAAGGTCAGCTTACATGTCCTGTAGTATTGGTTATTCATCTTTATTTACTGTGTTTGACATTAACACTTTATTTTAAAGTTATATAGCAACACATCCTCACACCTAAACAACATTATAGGTTGATTTTCCAAAGACTAAACACGTAGTAAACATAGTCCAATGTAACTAGTTAAGTTTAGGCAACACAAATACATAGGGTTAGTAAAAAATCAGGGATTGGCTTAAAATACTAAAATGAGGACGTAACATAGCGATATGAAGATCATTGCATCATGGATTAAGGTCCATATACTGATAGGTAAAAACTTAAATTTCAAAACAGTTGACCTTTGGTTTCACACGAGACAAGAGAAATAAACCCCGGTCTCCTGAGTGAAAGTCCTGTGTTTGTTTGACCCTAACAGGAAACGTAATATTCGGCCGTTATGAGCTGCTTGCACAATCGATCCATGTGGTCGTTTTTTGGCTGAGCAAAGGTTAAGCCTTCTCTTTGGACATCAGTTGTATGAAATTGTATGAAAGCACATGCAGGTCTTGAGCCCTACCCAGAAAACAAAACACAGAAACAAATCAATAGAACACAGCCGCTGAACAACAACATCGTAGCTTCCACCAAGTATTTTTTCTGTCGAGAGGATTCACATTTTGTAAGAAAGGATAGTGTTAATGCTGGAGGGTGTAGAGCAGCAGATGCAGTGTTGTTTGAAGTCATTGGTGATTGGCCCCCGTTGCCAGAAAATGATCAAAAGAAGCACTGAATAAAACAACCATTATCTCTGCCTAGTGTCTAAAAGGCATCAGAGGATGAGAGTTTCTATGTGCACAATACTTTGTGTGTACATGTATGTGCAGTGCAACTTCATCACAACACTCAGTCAGCGCTGTCAGTCACAAACGCACAGTATACGTACATGTGAATACTTCATTTAAGTTTACATGCAACAAGCCAAGAGCAGTCTTAACAAATGATCTGCTAGAAGTTCATACATCATCAGAACAGATTCGAGAAAAACAGAGATTAGAGCAGGGTAGATTTAACACTGACATTATCTTCTGTCTTATTACGCCTCTGACATTGTCTCCCTCAATGAATCTCCAGCAGGATTTATAGACCAGACCAGACCAGACAGACTGATGAAAGGTACATTAAACCTGACGGAAAATGCACTATAACACCATAATCTGTCAAGTAAAAAAATCATAATCAAACAGATTACTTTCAAGATAACACAAATAAGGCATTCTTAATGCGTTCTATCTCTAAAAAACATCTTTTATCTTTTTTTCCTTTCTTTTGTCTCTTTATCTTCCTTTGACAAACGCAAGCATGTAGACACACACCTATCTGACCAAGCATGTACATTTTTGCAGTTAGTAGTCGTGAGTTAGAGATGTGCAGGTGCTGCTTGTTGAAATGAAGACCAACAATGTGACAGATCATATAACATAACAGGGGGATAAGGAGAGCGCATTCAGATCTCCAGTGAGATCACACATCAGCTACTGTGCTATGTGTTTGACAGCGCTCATTGTTTACTGTCTGGATCCACTGATGCTTTCAACAATAACTGCCTTCCTGTGCTCAAACACAAAACTTGAAACTACATTAAGCTGAACAACATACAGTACTTATGTATCACTAAAGCTTTTTTTTTTTTTAACTGGTTGCATATTCACTTGCGTACTATATGAGAAACAGAAGTTATATCTAGAAGGTTTTTATTTTATTTATTGTATTCAAGCTTGGCACTCACAGGTGCTTTATCTTTAACTTACAAGCACAATAAGATAGTAATGGTCATGTTTTGCTGCTTTTTAAAAACTTAGTGTATTTTGAATATATTTTTTTAAATATTGTGACCATGCCACTTTAAATTGTTATGTTTGTTGTTGCTTCTTGTTTGTTTGTTTTGTATCCTTTCCCAACACCTTTATACCTAAACCACAGAAAGGGTCAATTGTCAATGATTCTCAAAACGACATTCATAAGAGTTCTATTTAGCGTTGTGATACGCCCCCCGGTGGCTGTCTTCAACACCTGACATAAACATGTGACCGCGGTGGCACTTTTCTATTTAACGTAACGTCCAAAAGTTTTAAACACATAGTTAAAATGGATTAAGTTAAGTTTAGCTAGGGCTAGTACAACATCAGGAATTGGATCAAAACGAGTCACGTAAAACTACTAACTACAAACAAACACAAGAGTTCTACCCAGGAGACCAGAGCTTGTGTGTCAATGAAATAAAAATACACAGCAATTTTCTTTAACTTTAGAGAACAAACTGAACTATGACACGCTCTGAGTCAGGTGGGTAACCCAAAGTGAAGTAACGCAAACCACAATCTTTTTCTGAACTTAAGTAGTTAAGTAGTGTTTGTGTCTAAACATACTGCGATGGGTTTAAAACCGCGACCACTACATTCTCTAAAATGCTCCTGTAGGTTGTATTTCCTGCCACCGCCAGGGGCGTTAATTTATGAAACACTCCTATAGGTCATTTTAGAGGGTAGGAATAAACAACCTATAGTGTTGTATGTTTCAGAGGACTTGTTGGGGTCATTATGAGCTTCTTGCACAGTCGACCTATACAGTGGGTGAGGACGATATGTTTATTGCACACAGAACAACATATATTGTAAAAATGCAGCATTCTTTTTATACTGTACTTGCTTAGAACAATGTTTTTGTGGTAGTCACAGTCCAAGTGCCATCAAGCTACATACCTGCTACTGTGCGCCAATGCTGCAGGTCTTTCCAAACAATGTATCCCTTTCAAATCTATGAAGCAACAATGCCAAATACATAAAACAATACAGGTTATTTATAAACATATGTTATATAAGCTATAAAAGCTATTGCTATGCTAGCCACCTATGTTCATGTAAGTTGACCTTTTAACATTTTAACATCCTACTTTTAACATCCTCCATCCATGGATGGATGGATGGATGGATGGATGGATGGGACTTTTAACATCCTACAACTAACTAACGAAGTAATGTCAACACATAAATGTGTTGAAATTACATCACAGAATAGAGTGAAGGTTGTAGGAATATGAATATGTATCTAAGAGCAAGGTCATCTTTGTCTTACAACACAAAGATGTATAACTATAAATAACAATATACTAATAATGAAGACACGTCCAATTTACGCAACAACTGTTAAGCTGCAAACCTACAGTACAAGAAGAAAAATCCAGCTGTTAAACAATCTGTTATGAACAAACCAGTGTGGTCGGAGCATTATTAAGTGATCAATAAATGTGCTGACTTGTAGTTTCATGCTATGAATAGTGAGTTTATTTTTATCCTTACATTGACCAAAGTTGAGTTCTGCATTACAATCCCAAATCCATTATGGATATTTTTCTGCTCTTAATTTGACCATGTCCCAGGTTAAGTGGCTCCTGATGTAACAGTGGATTCAATAACACTTTATAAAAACATCATTATCAAATGGTAAATTGATATTTAATTAGTTACTAGTTATACACAATGAAATAATGATTTATAAAGTTTACGAGTAATGTTATAATGTATCGTATTTTATCATTGTTTAGTGTAATGTAAAATAATTAGTTAATACATTTAATTGTCAATGATCAATAATTGTTTTGTGAACCATCTATAAACATTATTTGGATGGCTATTATAAAGCTGCAACTGCAATGCTTATAATTAGATTAATTACAAATTCATTAATGATCAATAAGTGGGTAATAAAGCACCAAGTAACATTAATTTGGACCCATTTAATCTTCTTTAGTGATCAAAGAGATGATTATTTTATATATTTGTGCACTGAATAGTGATAGTGAATAGTGATAGCTATCTAAATAATGAAATGTAACTATTAAGCATTAACAAGGTATTATAATCATCAGTTGCAACTTTATTATAGCCATCCAAATAATGTTTATAAACGAATTACGAACAATTTCTTAAAGGTTTACAAATCATTTGGTAATCATTAACAAATACTTAATATAATATATAAAATTGTATGATATGTGCAACATTAAACTGTTAAAATAACAATTGTAGCATCACTCATAATTAGTAAACAATTTTAATCATAATTTGGTATTGTTTGTTAAATAAATATTGACTTAAGTTAAATTAACTATCAATTTGCCATGTATTAATGATGGTTATTATAAAGGGTTACCGTGGATTCTCCTAGTAAATAAAATAATGTATACTGTATTTATTGGAGGTTGTATTGGATAAAGAACAAATATATATCAATGTCTATATACAATTTTTATATTTTTCAAAGAACACAATAAAATTGAAATATCCACAGCTCAAAATGTGTGAAGATTGTATTTATCCTTTTAATTGAAACATACTTACTAAACGATACATAGCAAATGGACAGAAAAAAGTTCACTTCATCACCACTTAAGTTGTATACACATTTGACATTGTCAGTATATCTTCAACATTGATAATACTTCATACCTAACCATGCAGAGAACAGAAATAAAGGTTATTATGCAGTTATCACAAGGCCATTAGGCCATCTGAATGGCTCAAATTAGTGATTTATTGTGAATATGTCTGTTTTATTCTTGTACTTATTCTTGTACTGCTTTTTCAACCTTGTAATTGTAAAAATCACTGCCTTGCTGTTTTGAATTGTGCCAATCAACTGGCACTTTTGTCATCTAAATCTTACCTGAAATACAGTGTCAGTTCAATATACTTGACATGTTGAGTCGTTTTTTGTTCTTAAAGATAAAGTATGTCCCCTTCACGTCATGGAGGGAAAAAAGAAAAAGAATGAGTAATTATTGGATTTAGTTTTCATTAATAAACGACTCCAAACTGTCAATGGTGTTCCACTAAGCCTTCATTACACCGTGTAGAAGCTCTCACTGTAATCAATCAGGAAATTCATTTTGGTAGGGGAAGCGCAGAAGGGTGTCAGTGCTGTCCACAGGCTTATTAACACGCCCACATGCACACACAGAATTGATGGTAACTCCAGAAATAGCACCTTGAGGATCATCACCTCGGTCAGGCGGTATAACTCACACTCACACACACACACACACACACACACACACACACACACACACACACACACACACACACACACACACACACACACACACACAGCCTCTGCCACTGTCTGTGTCTCTTGCTCTTTCCTTTCTCCTTCTACCTCACCCTCCTCTCTCACCATGTTCTCCCTCTCCCGTGGGATGGTGACTCATGGACACATTGCCTGCATGAATCCCAATTTGAACAGCTGCAGGGATGAGAGGGTGGTGAGGCCATCATAGTCACTGATTTAGATCACAGTTTACACAATACAGTTTCCTGCCTGTGGGAGGCAGATTACAGTGGCTTTATACAACCTTGTTTCATGGGGAAACAGATAGGCAAAATAACTGAACAAAATAAAAAGGTTAGCTACATCACATCTCGTCTCACCTGTCTTTTTACTTAACCTATTCAAGCTTTGCATCTTTGTTCCTAAAATTAGATTACAGGCCTAAATAAGATATGGTTAATACACATTATTATTATATTAATTGGTAGATTAATAGCAGTGTTAGTAGTAGTCAAAACCACCTAAACCGAGACCAAGCCATCACCAAAACCAGAGTGTATTGAGACCAAGTCAAGACCAACACTTTAAGGGGTTGTGACCGAGTCAAGACCAAGACCAGACCAGTGCCAGACACACAGAGCTTCTCCTGTCTCCCGCCTTCACTTTCTTGGGAGTGTGTGTTAAGGGGGTGAGGAGAGGGGGTAACAGTAACAAATTTCAAATTAGAAATGAGTCATGGTATTAGTTGCATTTGAAGCAGGAAGTGTTACATCCAATCACAGTAACAATATTAACACAAAATTAAACAATGCAGAGGCAATTTAGTGATATCACTGCAGTTGTGGTCTTGACCAGTCTTGAAATAAAATCCAGAGTCCTCTTTATCCGAGACTGAGTAAAAATGCGGTCAATTCCAAGAGGAGACTTTCAAAAAGTCCAAGACCAAGACAGGTCTCGAGTACTACAACACTGTTAAGTATTGCCAAATTGTACTGTGCTACTGGAAGCACTCATGTTTTTGTGCACACGTTATTATCATGCACACAATTAAACAAATGACTGGTTTGCATAAAAAAAGACAGGCTGTCATTCCGACTGACAAATAATGATAGAAACATGCTGTTCACCATACTGTCATGATTTGGAGTTACTGTTTGACAAATAATAATGTTACTTAATTTAACAACAGTCCATTTCAGACAGACCCTCCATTTCCTTAATGCTTAGTCTATGTGTGGCTTATCTACAGGTCCGAGTTGCTTTACTTTTTAATTTGATGCATCAAATATTGCACTCTTCACTCCACTACATGTATGTGGCAGTTGTAGTAACTATCACTTTGCAGATTAACAGAATAAACAACATATAACGCTCATATAAAACATGACCTATTGTCATGGAGGAGGCCCCAGCATGAAAGCTGCGCCTCAATCATGTTTCTGAAGCATACTGTACGTGTTGTTTATTCACAGGTTGAGGTTGCTAGCCCTAGCCAAGACGATTGTGATTGGTTTACTCGCCAATAAACCGGAGCACATTTGTCTCCCATCCCGGAATGCTGTGTGGACTAGCCAGACCTCCTCCACAGCGCTGTAGAGGAAGGTCTGGAAATACAAGGCTAGCCCTAGCCTAACCTTCCAGCATTTGTGGTTTCTGGTGTGTTTCATGTTTCGGAGTTTATTTGTTAATCCCCTCCCTGAGCCTATTATCCTCCAGGTAATGGATTACAGTCAGATAACACATGGGACCAGACAAACTTAGGGTCGTGTACAAGCTGTCTCGGCATGTCAAGCACAACTAAACCCTGCTACTGTGTAGTAAAAGCTGCCAGTGTATCTATTGCAGTATTTCATACCAGCAGCGCGAGACAGTACACCTTAATGAGGTACGACAGCCAAATGTTGAAAAGTACTTTTGACTTTGGTACTTTAAGCACATGCTGCTGAAAATACTTCTGCTCTTTGACTAAAGCAACATTATGAAAGCTGGACTGGTAATGCAGTATTTTTACATTGTGACATTGCTACATTTAATTAAAGGATCCAAATCCTTCTTGCACAACAGTAGTACAGTATGTACACTAATCACAGGCTACTAATATAACTGTGAATGCTAAACTATTTTCTTGGCTCTCTACTTTTGTTTTAAACTTACCCAAAGCTAAAAGCAAAAGTCCATCCATCCATCTTCGTCCGCTTATCCGGGGTGGGGTCGAGTCGCGAGGGCAGCAGCTCCAGCAGGGGACCCCAAACTTCCCTTTCCCGAGCCACATTAACCAGCCAAAACTAATATAACTGTGAATGCTAAACTATTTTCTTGCCTCTCTACTTTTGTTTTAAACTTACCCAAAACTAAAAGCAAAAGTCCATCCATCCATCTTCATCCGCTTATCCGGGGTGGGGTCGGGTCGCAGGGGCAGCAGCTCCAGCAGGGGACCCGAAACTTCCCTTTCCCGAGCCACATTAACCAGCTGGCATTCCCAGGCCAGGTTGGAGATATAATCCCTCCACCTAGTCCTGGGTCTTCCCCGAGGCCTCCTCCCAGCTGGACGTGCCTGGAACACATCCCTAGAGAGGCGCCCAGGGGGTATCCTTACCAGATGCCCGAACCACCTCAACTGGCTCCTTTCGACGCAAAGGAGCAGCGGCTCTACTCCAAGCTCCTCACAGATGACTGAGCTTCTCACCCTATCTCTAAGGGAGACGCCAGCCACCCTCCTGAGGAAACCCATTTCGGCCGCTCGTACCCTGGATCTCGTTCTTTCGGTCATGACCCAGCCTTCATGACCATAGGTGAGGGTAGGAACGAAAACTGACCAGTAGATCAAGAGCTTTGCCTTCTGGCTCAGCTCTCTTTTCATCATGAATGTAATACCGCCCCTGCTGCACCGATTCTCCGACCAATCTCCTGCTCCATTGTTCCCTCACTCGCGAACAAGACCCCAAGGTATTTGAACTCCTTCACTTGGGGTAAGGACTCATTCCCTACCTGGAGTAGGCACTCCATCGGTTTCCTGCTGAGAACCATGGCCTCAGATTTAGAGGTGCTGATCCTCATCCCAGCCGCTTCACACTCGGCTGCGAACTGATCCAGTGAGTGCTGAAGGTCACAGGCCGATGACGCCATCAGGACCACATCATCTGCAAAAAGCAGCAATGAGATCCCCAGCCCACCGAACTACAACCCCTCCCCACCCCGACTACGCCTCGATATCCTGTCCATAAATATTACAAACAAGATTGGTGACAAAGCGCAGCCCCGGGGCTTTGCCACTGTGGAGCTGTTTGACTACCTCAGCGAACTCCACCAGGGAAATCGACGACAATCCCCCATTATCCTCCAGCTCTGCCTCTACCATAGAGGGCATATTAGTTGGATTTAGGAGTTCCTCAAAGTGCTCCTTCCACTGCCATATTACCTCCACAGTTGAGGTCAACAGCGTCCCATCCTTACTGTACACAGCTTGGATGGTTCCCTGCTTCCCCCTCCTGAGGTGGCGAACAGTTTTCCAGAAGCACCTTGGTGCCGACCGAAAGTCCTTCTCCATGTCTTCTCCAAACTTCTCCCACACCCGTTGCTTTGCCTCTTTCACGGCAGATGCTGCAGCCCTTTGGGCCCTTCGGTACCATGCAACTGCCTCCAGAGTCCTCTGGGATAAAATATCCCGGATAAATATCCAGTCGGACGGCTTCCCTGACCACCGGTGTCCACGGGTTACCACCCCTTGAGACACCCAAGACCCTAAGACCACAGCTCCCCGCCGCAGCTTCAGCAATGGAAACTTTGAACACTGTCCACTCCCAGCCTCCACAGGGATGCACGAAACGCTCTGCCGGAGGTGTGAGTTGAAAGTCTGTTGGACAGGGGCCTCCTCCAGACGTTCCCAATTTACCCGCACTATCCGTTTGGGCTTACCAGGTCTGTCCAGAGTCTTCCCTCACTCCCTGACCCAACTCACCACCAGATGGTGATCGGTTGACAGCTCTGCCCCTCTCTTCACCCGAGTGTCCAAAACATATGGCCTCAGATCAGATGAAACGATTAAAAAATCGATCATTGACTTTTGGCCTAGGGTGCTCTGGTACCAAGTACACTTATGAGTAGAGCTTAGATCAGCCCAAAAAATCAAGCCCGAACCTGCCCGAGCACGTTGCGTCCGAACCCAGCCCGGCCCGACACATTAACTGTAATTATGAGCCCGAGCCCGATTTAAACCCGACAATTTTTTAATACGTGGGCTGTTATAATTGACGTTCTCAACTACAATTCAGAGTTGTTTGAACTACAGTAATCTGTTTAGAATAATACAACAAGGACGAAGCATGTAAACTGCGCTGTTTGTTTAGAATGGAACGGATCGCAAATGGATCTGAATGAAGAAACGTTAAAAAAAAAAGAAACGATGATGAACAACATATTGTTGTCACTGCCCACGACTTGTTTAAACTGCTGCCATACCTCCGACTTTCCTCCACACTTGCTCAAAGTTAATTCTCCTGTTTTTCTTTTTTTCTTTACATCTTCAAGCTCCCGGTGTGATGCGTGCGAGAGGAGGAGACTCCGCGCATGAAGTGCTGCATTTTGTAACTGCAGCCTAACTTTTGTACACATTTGTTACTTTTATATAGCCTATATATATTTATAATATTTCTGATTATGGCATAGCTATCTCCCCACCCAAATAGGATAATAAGGTAATGGATAAAAAAAAAAAAATTGCTTGATCAAGGGTCCGGCCCAGGCCCGGCCCGGCCCGAGGATGTGGCGAAAATAACGGCCCGAGCCCGACCCGAGGTCCGGTCGGGCTCGGGTCGGGCTTGGGCTTGGGCCGAGAATCTAAACTCTACTTATGAGCATCGCTGTGTTCAAACATGGTGTTCGTTATAGACAATCCATGACTAGCACAGAAGTCCAACAACGAACAACCACTCGGGTTTAGATCAGGGAGGCCGTTCCTTCCAATCACGCCTCTCCATGTGTCTCCATCATTGCCCACGTGTGCGTTGAAGTCCCCCAGCAGAAATATGGAGTCCCCCACTGGAGCCCCATGCAGGACTCCAAGAAGGCAGAATACTCCGAGCTTTTGTTTGGTGCATATGCACACACAACAGTCAGAGTTCTAAATTAAAATATAATTAGTATAAAAGTTAAATATTTGCCATTCATCCGTTTCACGTATATTGTTCAATTTGACAAACAAGTCTGTAAAGTCGATACTGACGATATTCACTGCCACAAACAAATTAGCATTAAAACACTTTAGGTGTTATTATTTTTATTATTTTTGGACAAATTTGATTACAGACATTTTATTTATTTATTTAAAGCATCTTTTAAAGGTGCCTCACTGTAATGGTTCTCTTTCATTGTTATGGTAGAAGATAGATGTAAATAAACAAATATGCATAAGACATAATGAAGGATTATGATGTGGAACATTCAGACACATTCTGTATGCTTACAGTATTACACAGCTTATTTTATTAACTTAAAAAAAAAAAGTGCACTTGTATCACTTGCTTTGGAAAATAGACAAAAATAACAAACATACAAAAACATCTTTAAAAACAAGCAACTAGTATAATCACACCTGTTAAAAATAAACATGTTTAAACATTTAAAGTCTGACTGTTACTATTCAATTTCAATCACTCACTACAGTGCTTACAGACAATGTATACTGAAACGATAAAGCAGCCCAAGTGGTAATAGTATGACTTAATGAAAAATAAGAATATGTATATAACTTTTATTTGTCTGTTTCAGACATGATAGTTATGAATAATGTTTCGATTAGCTTTTGAATACATACCTGAAATTCTGATGGTGTTTTTGTACCTGACATCATTTAGCAGCCATTCAAAGCTTTTACTACTTGCTCGTTTACTTCTCAGTGCAGATTCTACATCACTGTAAAACAACCCTTGCTTTCACTTTCTGTGAATTTCCTCTGCCACCTTCATTACTTTTAGATCGTATATTGTAAAGTATTGCTTACTATTTTCAACACTGCCCATCCCACAATTTTCTCTTACATTCCTGGATTGTCTTTGTCACCATCCACCTCTTCCTCTCCATTTGCTGCATCCTTGGCTGAATTCTCGTGCATGTCCAGCTCTGCTCCATTTTCCACCTCATCATCGCCTCCACTGACCTCTCTGTTCACCTCTCTCTCATCTTCTCCTGACTCCTTGGTAGCTCCCTCTTCTGTTTCTCTCACATCTTCTCCTTGGCTACGGCCGCTACTGCTACTTCTGCCGTTAACATTCTCTTTTGTCTCGTTATCTGACGGAGTCTTCCCTGAGTCACTGCTGTTTTCTGTCTTTTTCTGTTCCTCCCCCATGTCTACATCGTTAACTTGTTCCTCACTGCTTCTCTCACCCTTTTCACTGTCTTTATCTTGCTTCTCTTCTTCTATATTTTTGTCTCGCTCATCCTTTTCACACTCAGAAGATGAATGGCTTCCATTCTCTTTCTCTTTACTCTCCTGGGTCTTATCACTGTTGCTACTACTGGACTCACTCTTAACATCCTCCTTACTTTCATCCGTGACCTCCTCCTTCACTTTTTCTTTTATTTCGTTCTCCTTCTCCTCAGATCCTGCTGTTGCTTCTCCCTCTTTTTCACCATTTTGCTCGGCATTCTCCTCCCTCTCTTCCCCTCCCTGTTTTTCGCCACTTGTGTTCTGGTTTTCATTCTTTTCTTCTTTGCTAGCGGAAGTGTCTGCTTCTGTGGTGTTTTCAGAAGCATCAGCCTCCTCGTTCTCTCCTGCCTTTTCACCATTTTCGTCTTCGGCTTTTGTATCACCATCTGCAGGTTTCTGTAATGCAATAATTCCACAGAAACAATTTATAGCTCTAAATATTTTAACAGGCATACAATGTAATTGGATTGCTTACAATAATTCTCCCCATGACCTACACTTTCCTGAAAGAGAGTGACAGCGCTATTGAGTGTTGAGCACTTACAAATCCAAGTGGAGCCAAAGCAAAACCAAAACCCTTTTTATGGCATGTCAATCAATATGCAACAAGTAATGGAGTAACACATTAGCTGGCACATGTGAATCAATCTAATTCATAACATTACATATGAGTGACATTTATAAGAATTCTGGGTATCTTAAAGCAGGGTTAAAGTAGTTGAAATAGAATTTTTTTTGGGTCATAAATATGAAAATATATGCATCTCCAAAACTAAAGCAAACTCAGTTAATGTTGAATACATCATTCTCCTCATATTATGGGACAGGATGACATGCGACAAAGCACTGAACCCACATCATTATGTTAGAAAAAGTGCCTGCTGTGTCCTAATGAGAGGTAACATCAAAAAGACGTCATTTCTTGCTCCCGTAACGGTCTATTATGTACAGTGCTGTACTGTATGTTTATACCTCATCGGCTGGCTGGTCTGGGGGGGTCTTGTCCTCAGTATCTCTATCATCATCCTTTGATTCCAGGTCATCTGGTAATAGAGAGAGCACACAGTTATATTAACTGAGCACACTGATTGCAAATAACATTAGAGAAATGTGGGCTGTTTTCACAGAAAAGTGTGCCTGTGATTTTGAAGCATGTTTCAGCGTGATATTATGACATACACGTTCCGTGATCCAAATGTGTGATATTGTGTCCTGAATGGGCTTGTTAGGCGCAATATAAGATGAAACTGAGTTATGGTTGTCATCCAGGTGTAAATACATCTACATATAGTGTATTGAATTTTACACAGGCGTAAACGTCTCTTGGCCAAATCAGACAAAATAGAGACAGAGAGGTTATGCAATGGTATGAATTGCATCAAAGACATCAATATTTTGATTCAACATTCTGTTTTGTAGAAGCTCAACAGGACTTAAAGGGATACTTCACCGATTTAGCATTAAGCTTTGTATCAGTAGAAACACGGTAGTATTTTCGAATGACCGTGCTTCCCTCCCTTATGTCCCCCTGAGACGATCTTCCGATGACGTAAAACAATGATTTTTGCGTCATCAGAAGATTGTTGCCCAGAGGCAATGGACTACAGCCAGTAGTAGGAGCTACTTCTGCATGTTTTCAACCCGCCCATAGGGGTTGCACTGTCGTCTTTACCCGAAGCTTGCCGAAGCAAAAGGAGCGTCAGCCATCTTGAAGCTTCGCTAACAGTCTCCGTCTTTTCAACAGTAAACTTTTACAACAATTATGTGCATTCAAACTACTGCACATGTGTACCACCGGGATACATTGGTACAGATCGGAGAATAGGCAGGACACTTTATTACAGACGGAATACTCGCCACCCTATGTGAGTGTCGCCTGCTACGGAGACTAGCACCTCAGCCTGCGGTGTCGCCTGATGCCGCTAGCAGGGGAACGGGACCTCGACAGCGGTGTGCAGGAGTGGAAAGCAGCTAGGTGGAAAGCTAACGCTAGCCGGCCACCTGTTCCATCAATCCTGCTTGCAAGTGTCCACTCATTAGACAACAAACTGGACTACATCCAACTTCAATGAAACTCCCATGGCTGAATGGAAACATGGCTGAACCACAGTGTAGCGGATTATCCAGCTACCAGGCCTGCTGCTCTGTCGCCGGGTAAAACTAGTGGAGGTGGGCTGTGTTAACACAGACTGGTGCAGAAATGGGGTGCTTGTATCCAACTAACTGCTAACTGCTGTTGGAGTTTGTGACTAGTAAATGCCGACCATTCTACATTCCACGCAAATTTACGGCTGTGTTTATACTCTGTGTTTACAGCCCACCAAGCGCTAATGCTAGTATGCGTTAGCTGAACTTTACGGAGCCTATAATGTGTGTGCACTAAATGTAGCCTGTTTCGTATGCCGTTTTTATATATTTTAAATGTGTAACACCACTTGAGCCACGGTGAAATGTTGTTTCGTGTATATGGTTGAAATGACAATAAAACACACTTGAGTTGAGTTCAGTGTCTCACTGTCTGTCTGTAAACGGTAGGCGTGGCTTGGGAGTGGACTCTAAAGCAGCGAAGCAAGTGCATTCTGGGATTTGGTGTCTTTCATCCACATGAGCCAAAAACACATTTTCTGGCTTTCCTCGGCCTAGAAGCCACCAATTTCTAAAACAAATTCACATTTCTACTACATAAGTGAACCAATGTAAAGATATATTCATCTTTCCAATGGTGAAATATCCCTTTAATGTAGCAGAATACAAAGTAACTCTGCACATTACAGCACAGACTTTAACGTAAAACAATCCCAAATAGGCTTCATGGATCAATAGATTCATTTAATGCCACTGTCGTTATGTTAAATACTCTCATACCATTTATTTTGTCTGATTCTCTACTGTAATTTCACAGGCTTAATATAAGGAATATAGCTGACTACTTTTCAAGACCCTAAACCCAGTCAGAGCACATTACATCATTTCAGAAACCCATAAAACCTCTCCTATAAACAAGGGAGCTCTTATTCATCCTCCAGTAAGTGACTTGTTGAAATTATACATCTTATACCGCAGCTGTGTTTTCAGTCTTTAACAAAACACAGTACAAGAGTGACACCTGGTGGTAAAGAAGAAAAACACCCAAGATTATTTCAGGCAAGTAAACAACTTCGCCAGACAATGGAAGTGTGGCAGAGAGAGCCAGAAAACATGGTGGTAAGGTGAGAAGATCCTTGTTAGTATTATCACCAACCCAGTAATCACCCTAATACTCCCTAAAGGTATTAAGGTAGATGTTGTTCCACTTCAGGTCCCCACCACCAGTGCCTTTTATCCCAGACACTGGTTTTCAATGTTAGGCACTCAAAATTGACTCAAAGGGAGAAATGGGCCCACCTTTTCTTTTTAATTTTAAGAACTAACTGCTATAATCTGGAGAAGCTTTTTCAATTTCCTATATGTTTTTCATCAAAGCCACAGTCAACAGTATTCTACCTAAGAACAAAGAAAAAAATCTGCTGTAATAATAGTCAAGATTACAAGAACATATATTGCCCAGTTCCCCAGAGGAATCACCTGTCATCATTTACTGTCTAAACTGCATAGTGATTCTGTGTTTTTCTGTGTAGGAAGACATCATACCACAACTTGATACCAGATACACACCCATTTCTGTTGAAGCAATCAGCTCAGCAAGGCAGATTTGTTGGAGTGCAAAATTAATATGTTTTTTTTTTCTTCAGTTTTTCATATGAGCATGTGCATCAAAGGCCTTAAAGTAATTAACCCTAAACATCATAAGAGGAATACAACTATACGCTCTGATAAACAACATAATTACACACTTGTTTTGAAACACTGGATGAGACTGAAATTTCTAATCAGAAATAAGCGGCAAAAAGAGTGGAGGGAAAAAAAAAAGAACAGAACAGTGTAATTAATGTCTTTAATATTAGTTCCCCTTTCTACACATACAAGTTAAAGAAGAAAAATGACTTGGGTAGAGATTAGAAGAGTTTATGGAGACATTTAATGCATTTCAAATGCAAAACTGATTGAAGTTTAGCTATGGTGGGAGATGAAACGTTATGGTAATAATAACGGACCTCTTTAAGAATATTTTATGGAAATCGCCTGCATTCATTAACAGCGAGGGCCGAACGATTGCGTGTAAGCAGTAAGCAGTGGATGAGCCGCTACGACTCTAAACATCTTAACATGATTTGAGGATGAGGCATGGGGTCATGAAAATGCTAAATCAAATTAAACACAATATTTAGAATTTACCCTTCTTGCTCTTCATTGAATCCAGTAGATTTGGGTTCTGGTGTTGCAAATTGCTTGACAGTGTGTATACAAGTGTGTGCAGTCTAATGTGTCAGTCTGTCTCTTTTTTTCCTTTCATAATCAGGCAGGCAAACACACACGCGCACACACACACGTGCACACACACACACACACACACACTTTTGATATCTTGACCTTTTTCTACTGTTAGTTATTTTGTATTGTATACTGTGTATTGTTTGTGTATATTATCGCTTTGATTTTTGGAGCTTGTTAAGCACTTTGGTCAACTACGGTTGTTTTTAAACATGCTATATAAATAAAATGTATCTGAACTGAACACACGCACGCACGCACGCACGCACGCACGCACGCACGCACGCACGCACGCACGCACGCACACACGCACACACGCACACACGCACACACACACACACACACACACACACACACACACACACACACACACATTCCCTTATACACTATTGGCACAAACTCAGACAGAGCCCACCCACACTTTGGGCGTAATGCTACATCTCATCCATCAGTGTGAGGTAAAACAAGGATGCAACAGTAAGTGTGTATAATTACTCATATAAATGGCTTTTGCTGCCATTCTTATTAAAAGTAAAGTTATAAATGACTGTTGTTCCAGAGAAATGAAACAAAGCACAACAGAAGATGAAGTGATAGCTGGTAGTAAACTACAATAACCTCCCACTTCTCGACAAGCAAACGTCATCTCTCTTTTTACAAGCACACACACAGTCTGCCTTCCTGCTGCAGATTTAATTTTAGGGAACTGGTATGTAAAAAACAAACAAAAAAAAAAAAAAAAACAGGAGTTGTGATCTCCGTCTCTACACCTTCAGCTGCATACAGTTGTGCAGCATTTGATGTGCTCATCCAATTCTAGGAACCCTTAAACACTGAGGGAATTCAGTGTGCAGTTTACACCAGGCAACATGATGGCAATTCTATTCCATAAAATATGTATGGTTTATATTCATCAACTCAATTAATACATTAAAACAACATAATATATTACAGCAGAAAAAAACACCAGTGGTTCCCTGTGCTCAGATGAACCCTGAACTAGAATTGTCAACAGAACTTTTTTTTCCCCAATTCAAGTCCTAGCACAGTGTAAGCAAACAGGTGCATCGTTTAATTTCTTCCACATGACACACGGGATTGTTGCCAATCTTTCCCTTTTTTGTTGTTGTAGCAATGAGTTTAAACTCAGCAGGGAGCTGGGTAGTGAACCAATCTGTGAATAAAGCTTTTATTTTGTTGGACAGAATAAAAAAGCTACATTAATATTTCATCTTTGTCTCTTTTCATGAAAAGCCTGCTGGCAAATGAGACAATGTTGATGTGCATTACTGTACATCAGTCTTTTCTTCAGTCCTCCAGTGCAGAGTTGGAGTGGACAACCATGTCTTGCAGAGACTAGCAGGGTCTCATATCATGTTTAAAAGCTTTCCCACTACTCCTTGAAGAATTTATGAGTAAAATCCATACAGCACAAACAAGTTCTTGACTCCACAGGAAATCTGTAGCAGACCAGGGCATGAATCAGGGGAATTACAAATAGGTTTGTTGAGGATGTATACTATGTTGCGTTTAATAGCTGTGTAGTCACTATGTACGTAGTAGTAGTCACACTGGAGAAACCTTCGGTTAATGTTGAAAATCATTTATTCCAGTTTCTCTGAAAGCTGTTGTGCAATTTTTCCAAGATGTTCTCAGTGCTGTGACACTTCTGGGAAAACTGAATAAAGCTTTTAGTCTGGAGACACTACTAGAAAACCATATCAGCGAGGGTTTTTAGCTCAGAGAGAGTATTGGAAATGTCAAAAACAAAACCAAATAATGGGAAACGTTGCCTCTTTTGTATTTATTCCACTAATTGCACTATCCAGCATTTCCTGTGCAACTCGAATTGACCACCTAATAGCCACAGTATAATCACAGCAGATTGTTTAATCAAGCCTCTCTCACCACAACTGTGTGTTTCTTGTTTTGGCTGTAGACGAGCATATTCTTTATTCTTCAAATTAATACCTAAATGGCAGAGGTTATAGTTCTAAATAAATTATACAAATCACAGTTTTAATACACTGTATTTATGCTTATAAACCAAAGGATGGACAAATCGTTGGCATGGCCTCAACAAGCCAATTTTACTTAGCTCTGCAGTGTTAAATAAACACTTGAGGTACTACTTTATGTACCGAAATCACTCCACACAACACTCCCTGTTTATCTCCATACAGTACAGTATATTGCTTATTTACACCCAGCTGATTTAACCCACTCAGCACATGGCTGAGTGATGGCGGGGTGTAAAACAACATGGGTATTAACTCTGAATGGTAATTATGAAATGTTTCCACTCAGCAAGTGTGCTCCAGTCACTGGCCAGGGTCCTGTTAAAACATTTAATGACTGTTTTTTTTTTTTTCTCTCATGCATACACACAATCTATTTTAATGCAATTCAGAGGTTTATGAGGCAAAATTGACCTAACATTAGATATTTACACAGCTAAAAGCCATATTTAGCATCACAAAAAATTGTTTTGTTACGGCATTCACAAACGTTAATTGACGTTAGCTCATCAGTATTGCTCGCAAGATCTGTTGCTGTGACAGAAACAAAGCTAATTTTCTCTTGATGTGTCCATCTGAAAAATGCCATTTTAGTGTCAGATTTTCGGTAGATATGTGGCTTGTGAAAAACGGGTCCAGTATTTATTTTGGTGACTATGGGCCGAAAGAATCGGTCATTATCTGTGTTTATGTTTACTTCTCCCATTGGAATCAATACACTCAGGACCTGCTGCTAGTCTCCTAAAGAGGCGTGGCAGTGGAGAAACCCATGTGACACAGATACAGGAAATTACTGAGTTGGGGTGTCTCGGTTCTAAACCGTCTCTGGTTTAGACTCAAACGCCTGACAAGATGGATTTTCGTGTAATATGTGATTCCGCAATCTCGCGAGAATCCAGCTGCCGTGAAAGGTATCAGGAGAATCATTGGGGTTAGGGTGATGCATGTTTGGCAATCAACAATCCAGCAAATCCCAGCTGAGCAAATCCAACTTAAGATATTTGTAATGCTCAAAAGTCACCACAACAACTCTATGAAAGGGCTATGCCATCACTTTTACACATAGAGTTCAATTTACTTGTCACAAAAAGAACTACTTAGCCTGTAAAAACAGTTGTGTGGCTCTGGAGGAAGCTTTTTTGATTGACAGATGATATTGAGTAGCATTATTGAAAATGAAGGATCCAGTATTTTCGGAACTTGATCCACTAGGGACTAAAATTCACAATATTTCCTCTCCTCTCTTCAATTTGACCTTTCTTTTTTAAATTTCCAAACTTTATGGAAGTGCAATGCTAAATCGCTCAATGAATGAGCCTGGTGGAAACTGTGCTTCGGACTAAACTATCATAAGTATAATTTTTCTGAACATATTTAATGCACTAAAAACAGATACACTGGTCTTATATTGTGTGTGGGAAGGACATATACAATAGTAATGTACATTATTTCTAGTGTATAACATCCTTTACAGTTTGTTTACAAGATGCATTTGAATAAAAGTATTATGAGTGCCTTTTGTCTACAGTACTGTGCAGCCCTGTGCTTAGATAGCTTTGACATTAAATCGGAAGAAAGCTCTGCTTAGCAATGTTGCAGTCAGACAGGCAAAGTAATATTTATAAAAAGGTCATGGCTTCAGTTAAATATTTTAATAATTCATGGAGTTGCTCTCTCACTTTCCTTACAGTTGCTTGAAACCTTATCATCCAGTGTCTTCATCATATCAAATGTTTATTAGGTTGAATATTGGATTATGGAATGTAACTCACAGCACAAATATTTTAGGTCTCTAAAATGGAGACTCAAAACAATAATTATGTCTTAGAACTTCAATTAACACAGGCAGAGCCCTCTGTGAACTAGAAGTCGTTATAGTAGATTTCTCATTTATCATCTAAAATCTAAATTTATATCCCTTTGCACCCTGAACTGCATTATTTGGACAAAAACCAATGAATGACAGACATGTGCAACATTTGAAAATGTTTGTGCAACTGCATTATAACTGACAATGATGAACACAAAGCACTTTGCTCTACCAACACAGCAACTTCCTAAGCCCAGTTCCAACACATGATGTACATTTCAGATCTTCACTCATGTATAATGTTTACTCTTGCCATTTAGGTTGAATGTCAAAGCTGTTTCAGGCTGATACAAACCCTGCAGATGCTCCTATCACAACTACTCCAGATGTGCGTCTACTAGCTAAACCTTGACGAAAATGCTAAAATGGGCAACGCAGGCTAGATTAGAAGTGACAGAAATTAAGAAAATTTGCGTCATTGAAAGTGTCACACGTCACCCTAAACCTATACTTTAGGTGCCACAGCCTGCACTGTTGTATGTCACAGCTGAAACACTTGTTAACAGATTAATGTGGCATATTAGTACAGCTACCCTGCACTTTAATCCAGTAATCCTGCATCAAAGGGTCATGAAGAACCTTTTATTTTCTGCTGTGAAAAGGAAGAGATGAAAAGAGAGGAGGAAAGAAGGAGGGGATTGGGAAGGATGGCCGTGTTGCCTGAAATGTGACATGCGAGGGAGTGCAGATAAAAACAGTCACGCATATAACACACACATAAATACTTTTAACGCAGTGCTCAAAAACCACACTTTCTAAGAACTTGGCAAGGGAAAAAAACTTCCTTTAAAGGTTGCCATCTCTCATCCTTCTCTGCTGAGCCTCTTTACACAAGCGCACGATTTCAGACACACAGTCTCTTTGTGTCCACATCTCTTGCCTCCCAACACTGTTTTGAACGTTATTTCACTTTGACAGGAATTATAGATACATATGCTAACAGGGCTAATTCCCCAAGGTAGCATCACATTTTATGACACCAGAGGCAGAAGGTTGATGTGGCACGTGCAAAGGCACGCATAAACACACAGACACACTCACATATGCAGCCATCTTCATTCCTCTCACATTCAACTTACAAATAATACCAAGGATGTTTCAATTTTGAGCTTTGGAAATTATTTCTTTCTGAACGAATACCGCAATTTAAAAGTCCCATGACTTCCCTTCAAGGAAAATAATAGGAAGGGACATAATGTGGACCCAATGTGTGTCATGAAATGAATTGGCTCCTGCTATATTCCAGGATGCAGCCTTGTACATAAAATGAGGCAAATAGCTTCTCAGAACATAAGGTTTTGTGTAAAGTGGATGTCTTTGAATGTTTTAATACAAGCCTGGGCAGAATTACCTGGATTATTTGAAACTCACCTTCTCCAGACTTAGATATGTGAAACAAAAAGCAAGATGAACCTAACTGAGATATTAAGACTGTACAATTGAGATACAAAATTGCTCTCTGTGTTTGTGTGTGAAACAGCACAGGAGCAAGGCCTTAGAGTGCGTGTCTCCAAATTCTCGCTGGTGTAAAATCTACTATTAACTGGAACTGTTTTTGATGTTTTTAACCATTTCTTTTTAACCACATTACTGTTTTTCAGGCTGCTGAGACTGTGTGGACTAAATAGCTTCCAAAAGAATCCCCATAGCAACTACACGTGAAAATGTGTTTGATGTATAGCACTGTCGTAACTATTGTGTAGCTTGTATGGCAAACAAGTAATTTATAGCATTGTGCCCTACAATTGCCCTGCAATATAGAGCCTGAAGTGATTTTGTTTAGCTAGATTGTTCTTCCATTGAATAAACTTGTTCAAGCTCAGATAGAGATATCATAAAAATGGCCAGAAAATGTGTTTTGACAGGGAATCCTCAGACAAGTCAATCACCATATCCACAGTATTATCAGCTCCTGGCATTGAGGTATTATCCAACGCTATTTAATCACAGCCGTGTGCGCCGCTCTGCAACTATTTATTAAAAAAAAAGCACAAAGGTAGTAGTAGTTGCATTGTGACTCAATTAGCCTCAGGAATCATTGTTCGATTCGATCAAATAGATTACAACATGCTTATCTGTGCCCTAACTCAAACCACACTGTTGGTGTTGTGTTTTAAAGCAGCACCTGCATGTCATATTTCAATGCTGTAGAGTTCTCAGTCCAATTCTTGCCATTATCTTAAGAGGGCAGATACCAATCATGTTCAGAATAGAACTGACAAGGACACACACACACATCATATACAACACATGTAAGAGTCCAGATAATCACTAGACTCCTTTTGTTGTGCTTTCCCTCTCGCTTTGGCTTTCCTCTCTCTCCTCTTGTCCATACCTTTCTATCTGCCCCTCCTTCTTGAAGTGCAAAGCTCTTTTGTTGATTTTCGGAGCAGCAATTTGGCCCCAGCGAGGGGCAGAAGCAAGTAAAATTCTGCTTTGATGACTCTAAATGGGGAGATTATCCAAATGAAAGGCAATTATACAAACCCCACCCATCCCTCTAACTTTCAATATCTCTGCCTTTTTTCTCCAACACAATGCTCATGCTCCACCATCTCATGCTATTCATCATACTCCCTATTCAATTCCACCTGTACTATTTTTTCTCTCTTCACTTCTCTTTCCTAATGTCCTTCTGCTTTCATTAATCTCAACCTTTTATTCCCTCTTCTTTAACCTTCTCTTTTATCCTCTCTTCTCTTTACATCCCATATGCCCTAACATGCCAAAACACATAATTTCTTCTTTCTAATATATTTGTTTCTTCTCTCTTTTCCCATTCCTGCTGCTTCACATTTTACTTCTTCTCTTCTCTACTTTTCTCAAGAGAGCCATTAACTGAACTGGTCACAAAGGCCCTTTCAGAAAGAGAACACTGATGAGGACATCATATTTCTATTTTAAGGTTAGCAACAACTGCTGATTGGTCATAAACAACCTGAACACTGGCCAAATTAGACCAATAATTTACTCAATTTAAAAGGGCTCCCATAAAGTATAACTATGCTGGGTGAAGCGTACGACAGGCAATGTGTCTTGTTGGTTAAGTCTTTTAAGCCAAATATCTTTGTTATAGTAAGTTCAAATTCATTCTGTGACCTTTGCTGCATGAGTTGTCACACTGCCTCCCCCTTGTCTTTGCTGTCACTCACCAGTGTGCTCACTCTAATGAAGCAGAAAAGTCAGAAGCTTTGCAATACACCAGACAGAAACTGCTGGAGTTCTCCTCAGTCTGGCTCCCTGCAGCTGATAGACAGTGAATAATGGGGACTGGCGTACCGACACACACACACACACACACACACACACACACACACAAACTAACCTCCCTGTCACAACAGTGTCGGCACAGAACAGAGGGAGAATCTCGAGTTACGGGGTCACTCTGTCTCATTTGTCTTTTTTTTCCCCCCTCTCTCTATTATTTGCTTGTTTCAAAGCCTTTCAGTCTGTGCATCTCTTTTTCTCCCCCCCCTCCCTATCTCACAAATACATTGATAATGACATGACACCTTCATGATAATCTTTTGTTTTCATTCCAATGTTCCTGCACACCAGAGATCTGAAGTGTAGGTTTCATGTTGTGTTCTTTCCACAGCCTCTGCCAGGCAGCTAACCTTTTGGCTGCATTCCTTTTGGCACCAGAATGGGATGTGTTTACCTCATACCCAGCTGGGGCAGGGTTTCCCGAAGAGATGATACCTACAAAAACACCTCTGTGCTGCTGTATATCACTAAATAAAGTTGGTATGAACACTGTGTCCCTATTGAAAAGCTAAACTGGACAAACATGACCACAAGACTAAACGTAGCAGCTAATGGGTACACAAGTAATTTGTTGTCGGTAAGCCCATGGGCACCTATGATTTCAGTTCTTGTTTGCTTTTGAGAAGCCAAATGCACAAATAACATTTCAGCATTGTTTTCCATAGGGTGAGAAGAACAAGACAAAAAGAGTAAAGAAACGTGTGGGAAACCTTAACCTGCTGTATCTTACAAAAACTCTGTTCAGCACCATGGACAGAGACACAGAGACAGACTCAGTGCCGTGCAGAGACTGCATTACATACTGTACACTACACCTAGCTACTAAGCCAGACAAATAAAGAGATACTGTTCATGCAAACACAACAGCATTTAAAAAAGACTGTATAGGTCAAACAGTGAAGGGTGCATGAGAATGTAATATGGTCTCCAAGCCATTCCAACAATCTTTTCTAATGCCTGATCTTGTTTTCCAAGCTGCCTGTCTGTTAATTTAATCTTTGGTCAATGTCACCCAAGGGGACCAATAATGCAACATGGTATTCTCCGCCTGTAATACAACTTGCCACACAATCTGATGCGCAGAGGATTTTAAGGGGGACATTACATGTTTCAAATGCACACACAGACAAAAGACACACACACACACACACACACACACACACACACACACACACACACACACACACACACACACACATTCCTCATCCCTCTTTTGATGCAAAATGCCAGCTCCCCTGAACCACAGACACAATTCTCCACGCTCCTTTGGGCTTCTGCTGTCAAGTCTCCTGCCAGAGGAGCAAACAGGCAACATCTATCATGAGCCACAAGATGACGTAATGTTGGTTCATACCGCAGTAGGAGTTATAATAAGGTCAGCAGTAGTCTGCAGACAATCTAAATCCCTTTTAATGTAAAAGTTAAAAATAAAAACTGCTCTCAATTCCCTGTCACAATGTTATATATAATGTATATGGAAAACATCTGTTAGGGTCACAGATCAACAAAACATCTTATTGTTCAGATGAGGGCCAGCTGCCAATAAGCACAAAAGCAAAAACTGGAGTTTCTGCAGGACATAATATACTGATCATAAGCCCAGAAGATGGCGTAATGTGTTTCTCGTAATAGAAGGTAATGTCATCATGCTAGACCTACTTTCAATACATCTTGCTATATTTCTTATTGCAGAGCAACAGTGCCACTATGTGGGCATTTAAGAATGCAGCAAGTTACATAAGATTTCAAAGGCCATGCATTACATCATATATCTGTATATTGTATAATTCTTACTGTATATAACCCCAGTTTGTGCACATGTTCATGGAAATTATTCATGGGAGAAGACAATGCAAACAGTGATATTAAAAGGCCAGGTAGCACTTATAGTATGTGACATTCTTGTGAGAAGTGTCCTTAAGCCAGGCATTCATCGTCTTGATTGCAAAAGCACATGCAACCACACATGTAAGCATACACCCATTTGGTTATTTACTATATCATGGCTTTATGAGAAGAAACACACACTCTCTCCCACTTTAAATAGTACATGTGGACAAATATTAACATAAAATTCACAACTATGATATCCTTATGTGTGGTGAGTGCATTATTAATATATAACATAGATATATTCATATACTAATATAAAAGACTTCTAAATCAATTGAACAATATAAGAATAGTACTGAACCAAAAAGAACACTTCGTTGAAGCTACAATACTCGAAAGCCACAGCCACGTTGTATTTGCCAGGCCTGTTTGTATTATCAGGTATAAACATATTCCACTCCTATCCATACTGTTCTATTTGTTTCTGCATTACCATTGTCAGATATGCCGAGAGCCATGCTTTGTCCACTCCTCCTCTTCCTGAGGGCCTTGAGTTTGGCCTGAGAGATCTCTCTGACGATGGAGGATATGTGGTCCTTGTTGCGGCCATTGTGGCCTGGAGGAGATGCCTTGTAGTCTCCATCTCCACTATCACTGCATCGGACCGTAGACGTACCCTAGACGAAAAACAAGTCTATTTCAGTTGATGAGAAACTGTGGAAAAGAATACAGAGACCAAGAATAAAAGTATATACAGCATTGGAATATAAACAAAATGTACAAAATATGTTGTATATAAATTCATTGCTTCTGTTTGTCTAAAGCTCATGACCTAGCAACCCAAGAGTTCGGTCAACAATCTTTAATAATGTGCCACAGGAGTAAAGGCAGATGTGTACATTGGACCGCAGGGATAAGACCTCTTCCTTCCCCACGAGGCCAAAGTGATAAACAGCAGCTGGTATTATGATTGTTTTTTTTACAGCCGTCATCCAGAACAGCATATGTGTAAGTGTGCAACATGGTACCCACAGCTGCAGTGGGTAGAAGGCAAAAACAATGCCAGAATTTGAAGTAGAGTGAGACTACAGCTCTCCCTCTCTGTCGCAAGGAAAATACATATGCAGAACAGCCAATAGGAACGCTCTCTGTCTCTGAAATTACCTGTGATTGACCAAAGTCTCCTATCACAGCAATATTATCTAAAGCCTGAAAACAGAGCCAAGAGGAGGTGCAGAAGTCTAGTTTTCTCTTAGACCACTTAAATTACAATATGATAAACAATTATTATTACTACCACAGCTTTAAAGAGCTTGAAAAATGAGAACTGTGTTAACTAACTATTCAAACAACAAGGCAAAATAATTGCTGAACTAGGCTAAGTTTTAACATTTGAAGAATGATTGCTAAGCTAAATGTTTCGTCCATCTACCCATTCCTCATTGAATTAACTCAAAGCAACAAAACATACAGAAATTCAAATACTTTCCTCTATTTGGTGTATGTTCAAGAATGCTGTTCTAATTACTTCTATGCAAGTTGGTTTATGTAATCAATGTATGGTACACCAGCTATAAAAATGTTGGATTTCTTAGTTCCAATTTTAAAACAAAGCTAAATAATTAAAACAATGAATGTGAAAGGCACGTGTAATTCTTACATTTCCATTTTGCCTGGAGAATCTGTAGATAGGCGGTAGAGAGTAAGCTTTCATTCTGTAAACAAAACAGACACAAATAATTGTATTAACATAAATGCATGGTATGTAGTGCTTTCCTGACAACACTGATTTATCAACAAAGACATCTGAAATTAGCCATGTAATTGTGTAAACCACAATAGAACTAAAGTTCATCTGAAAATGAAAAGTTGGAGGTTTAAACACTGTGCTGTTAGATATTTGATTAATAAGTAATATACAGTACATACCTTAATGTAATATGGAAGGGTTGTTAAATATAGTGTGCTTAAGAAGCTGTAGCTTTGTGTATGTGCATGTGAAATGGTAGATATAACACATTTTCTCTCTGATTTTGTTCATTTCTACAGTGTAAAAATATTTCCAACATTGCAACAGGAAAGGCAACACTTTTCACATGCAGCAAGGTATCCATCCTTAAAATAATATCTGGAGCTAAGCGATGTAGGTTTCAGGAGATTGGAAAGCAGATATTAGCCCCGGGGGAGTAATTAGTTGCCACACAGGAACACAGACAAACACAAATTGAACAGTCTCCAAGAACCATCCCTGATAGCCATAGTATTACATTTTTCCATTTCCACAACTGTTCACAGAGGACTGAGGAATCTACGTACTGATGGATACTAAAAATGCGCATCATTGGCCAATGCTGTTTGTGTAAATAATATATATATATATATATATATATATATATAATATATAATATATTATAATAACTTCAGGTACCTTGCTCAATAAAAAAATGTTTGAGTGAAGAGATACGTAAGCACAATTTGCATCTATGCTAGTTTCATGTAGGATCTACCTACATGCAACATTTCAAAATATTTATCAGTTTGCACAATTTCAAGGTTTTATCTGTATTATAGGACACTTATGAGTGCAGATGAGCAAAAAGAAGAAAAATCCAGAGCCATAAAGGCACATGCAATTATGGTATTATTTTTACACTGGTTGTGCTATACGGGGAAGGACAAAAACATAATGCCTTTCTGAATACATTCTAATATTCAATGACAATTTTTATTTTTTTTTATTTTTTTTTTTTATACGAGTTGGGGTTGTTGAACCCCAAGCCCAACCTTCCACCATTTCTGGTTTCTGGTGTGTTTGGAGTTAATTTGTTAGTCCCCTCCCCAAGCTTATTGTCCTCCAGGTAATGAATTACAGTCTCATACCACATGGGACCAGACTTAGGGTTTTGTAAAAGCTGTCTCGGCACGTCAAGCCCAACTAACCCCTGCTGCTGTGTAGTGAAAGCTGCAGCCAGTACACCAGTGTATCTATCACAGTATTTCATACCAGCAGCACAAGACAGGGAGTGAAAGTGAGTTAAGTATTTGCAGATGTGGCTTACCCATTGACCCTCCTTGTCATTCTTGGTTTGGTGAAGAGAAGATCACTGTAGGGCAGCTTCTTAAACCTTTCTCTTCCCACAGCCACATACAGCTGACCGCCCTCCAGCTGATTCCCATCAGTCACCTGCTGGCCTTCATAGGTGTAGAGACTGGAAAACAGACACAAAGTCAAAAGCCCCATGGTTTCCATCATTTGTTTATCATAGACAGTTACAGAAGTGGACAAAGTGACGCCGTTGTTTTCTACAGAGACCAGTGAAGGATATTAGAAGCACTTTTCCGGTAGCTGTGACAAGAGAAATCTCAATCATTCTGAATCTTGCAGAGAGGGAGAATGTAGGTATATGTAAGGAGATAACATAGGCACAGGCTAATTATTGCTAACTAACATGCTAGTTACCATTAGTAATTAAATTTAAATAGCTAATGTAAGTCAAAACTGCCTGCGAGCTTCTCCTGTACTGTACGATAATTCCTCTACTATGTGACAGTAAGTCGCATGGTTATGACACAATCGTTAGCATATTTTTACAAAAACGTCTGCTACGGAGCCATAACGTGAGATACAAGGTAATGGAGCCTTTTATACATTGTCGTGTTTCTTTAGAAATAAACAATGGACAAATAGAGTCTTTAGACGCTTCAGATGTAAAGTTATTCGCTGTCAAAGTGACGTCAAAATGAATGGCAGTCAATGGGATGCTAACGGCGGGTGATGGCTTGATAGCAACAAAATGGCTCCATAGGAGCTACGCTTTGTGGATGCTCGCTTACCCCCTTGGTGTTTACCAGCTTGTCAAGACACACTTGAGTTGCAGAGTATCCTCCAATAATCATGTGGTCATTTATTAAGACAGTTAAAACATTAACAAGCACACACTGTGTTTATATACCACCAGAGCAAAGATGTAAAGTTAACAATGGCAACTTAAAGCTGTTTTTCTTCATTGATATGCATACGTATACAGCAGTGCAAGCAAGTGCTAAAAAATCTGCTGAAATCGTCTGTTATAATAGAAAAACATGTGGTGTTAGTCTGAGACTTCTGTCATGTATTGTTCTTGAGTTACTTTGTTAACAAGTAAAGACAGTCTATATGTGAAGTGCAAGCATTTTTGTTTTAGCTGTACCTTCGGACACCCCCCAGGACTTTCAAACCCATCTTCTCTGTGATCATCTCTAGTATTCTGTCAAACTGGCCGAGCATCCTCTGGTGGACCAACAGCCTCATTGCGGGGTCCAAGACATCGCCATTTGCTACCACACTAAGTAGAGAAAAAACAACGATTAAAACAAACACTGACACAGACTGGTTTCCCTCGTCGAGTCTATCCCTCTGAGAAAATCAAAACAGCATGAAATGGTTCATGTGAAACAGGGCAAATTGAACTTACAATATTGTGCACGGCTCCTTGATGGGTTTCAGGAATCGAGCTGACACAATAAAACGATTCGGTGGCAGTGGTCTGGCCTGGAAAAGAGGGATACAAAGAGTAAAATATGTCAAACATACAATTGCTCAAAGATCATTAAAGATTATCTGGCACACAGATTGCCTTAATTTGGTATGGGCAATGAAGCTAAAAGTACATAAAGAAATGCCTATCACCATATAAACACACATATAAATATATTCTGGGTCCTGATACAGGTAACCTAAGCATGCTTTGAAAGCTTGTTAGCAGATCAGTGTGTCCAGCTGGGATTTAAGGACAGCTCGTTTCCCAGTGGAGACTCAGAACAACAGACCTGTGCAAACTTTAGGGACTTTTGCTTCAGGGATCAGCGCTAACACTGGGTTCAATATTTATTTCTAGTTGGTAAGGACAACATTTAAGGTCCTAAATATAGCTGTCCATGTCAGGGCAGTCAACAGGGCTAAAACTGTAAATCCTCTAGAGCAGAGATCTTCAACAGGGAATCCGGGACCTCTAGGGGGTCCTCAGAGTCACTGCAAGGGGGCCTCCAAATTATTGTTAATTTTTGAAACGTTTTCAAATTAAAATTATTTAACATGAATATAACATTATTAGCAAATATAAATCCCCATTGATGATAGGCTTTCTGGCCTATGGGTAAGGTAGTCACTAAGCCATCCACAGATAGAGTTAATCCTAAGGAATCACTGTGCCACATGTATGTTTAACATTAAAATATTTATAAAATCACATCAACAATTATTATTTTGATAGCTTGGTATTCTATGCACTAAAAAGATATATACAAAGGCTTTAGGCTGATCTACACTTTATTGTAGGCCCAGTTTAATATGCAACTTAATTTTATACAATATTAGTAGTAGGGGGTCACTGCTCTGTCTCTCCTTCAGTTAAGGGGTCCTTGGTTTAAAAAACGTTGAAGACCCCTGACAGAACTGCTTGAAGAATCAGAGCCACCAAGAGTGGCAACAGCTTGACGTAGCACCATATGTTAATTGTAGACAATAATATGTTTATCCATTTAAAAATCCATACACTTTTTTTCTCCTACAGTACATGGTACAAAAAACATTGTGTGAAATAAAAAGCTTTTACCCCTGACGGCAAGGAGAAAGAGCTATTGTACACACTAAAATATTCTCTCTCATCTCAGTGACAGCAAAAGACTGAGTCCTCTCTGTAATTCTTTGAGGTTGTGAGGTTGCAAACAGTGAGCACTGCAGGTCCTGTCCCATTACACCTGGTAACCAACTGTGACTCTAAGACTAAGATTTGGATCCTCTGAGAGAGAAACAAAGAGAGAGATAAGGAATGAGGTGTATTAGAAGTATTCTGGGGGCCTGTGAGTGTACCCTGGCAACAGAGAAGTCCAGGAGTAGATTTCAAAATCTTACTTTATAAGAACAAAGTGTGAGACATATACAGAGGTATACCAGTAACAAAGGCATAAGGCCAGAACACAGACACTAACTGCATAAAATACTATGGTGAGGTTCTTATAACATAGAAGATGATTAATCACTAAGAAAATGCATTTTTATTTACATAATTGCCAAAATAATCAATATTGCTTGATAAAAAAAATGCAATGGACTAGTAGAAACCCCATAACCAATCCAAGCCAGGAACAAACTGAAAACAAGCAAGGCGAGGCATGGATCACTCGTTAGGGAGCCATTAAAAGCACTAGATTTGTTTTTCTATTGATAATGATTTTTATAGGCGCATGATCTTTGATTGTATGCCGGAAGAGTCCCCTCAGCTCTTTTTAGTGCCCATGTACACATTGCGTTTGGCGAAAAGCATCATGTTTTCCTATTAGTGCTAAGCAGGGACGTTACATTCAGTGCTGCTTATACACTACTAAATCGCACACTCACTCGATTCCATCTAGAGAGTGCAGATGCTAGATGCAGCTAAATTAATAAGCAAAGTCAGTGCTAATTTATGAAGGATATTGTGTATAATAAGGTACTACATCACCTAGTCTCATTTCACCTAAACACTAAATGAATCTACCAGCATCACTGTTTACTGTAACCAGCAGGTTACTTGAAGTGTAGTCTGGATCAACTGGAGTACATTTTCAGGATAAAGTCTGACATTTGGCGCGTTCACCTTCCGCTCTCTGTGTGATGCCGTTCCCAAAATCTCTTCGCTTAGGGAAACAACATATTTCGAGCTAGCAAGCCACACGCTAAAAATGGTAAGTTTTGAAGAAAATATGGATCATGCAATAAGGCAGGCAGTTACTCTCTAACTAGAACGTTTTGGTGGGATGGCTGTAGAGGAAATTGACACGGCGATACACTGGTAAGAGCAAATTACATTTAACCATGTATACAGCTAATTTAAATAGCTCACATTACTGTATTGTGTGCACAGGCGAGTTCCTTCCCAAGACCATTTAGCAGAGCCACAGTCACTGCGACCGGAGCTTAGCGCCGGCCAAGATGATTGTGATTGGTTGAAACTAAGAAATGCGAACAACCCAGAGCAATTTTTTCTCTTATCCCACAATGTATCTAGGGTGTAGCCAGACCTTACTCCACAGCGCGGTGGAGATAGGGCTGGCAATGCGAGACTACTTGAAGTGGGTCCTCTCAATTCCACCTAATCAAACATAGAGCAATAAAAAAGCACATTTCAAGGTAAATGGAAATTTAAGAACAATAGAAAAATGAGTATAAGCAAAAAAAAAAAAAAAGAAGCATTTCTTTATAGCAGGGACTATTGTCAGAAGCTGGGTTAATAATATGCCACATACAGAATAGTACATCTGAAGCAGTAACCTTCCTATAATTATCCCTTTCCATAATGCTCCAAAATCAATAAGGACAAGAAACAAACTTGCCAACCATCCAGCCGGCTAAGACTTCTCATCATTAATCGACACAATCAGGCAGGTTAAGTGGGGTAGTGAGGGGGAAGCAGGGTCCTTGTAAACTAAATTGGCTCTTCTTATGCTCGCCACATAATCACAGCAGCAACAACAAGCCCTTGAGGTTACCTGTGATGAATGAGCTTATTGCGGGTGATAAGACAAAATCAAGACCACAGAGAGCAGTTGCTGATTCACTTTGTATGATTAACATGTTAAAGTGAAGAGAAGCAGGGCACACACAGCCAATGCTGTCTGTGGCCAGCGAAAGATAAAGTCAAAGAAAGAAATGGGCTGCACACTTGTAGTACGGAGTACCCTGACAAATCAGTATGTCAGACTGTCGCACACATTTATTTGTTGCCATGTTGTCACCATAACAACATGAATGGGGTTAATATGGTTTGGTAATGGGTGCTAGTACACACATCTGTGCCTTCCATAGAATGCTGTAAATGCTATTATGAAAAACATAACTCATTTGGAAAGATGACCTGAAGTTGACTTTTAAAACAGAAACAATACACCCTTGAAGCATAGCTGGTGATTAAAGATGCATTGAAAAGGAGGGATGATTATGATCCATAAATCAATAATGCATGGCCATTGAGACCACAACAAAGTGATTCTTCACAGTGAACAATAGAGAGAAATGCTAAACATAACACCTTGCTTAAATGATCTTTCTAAAACCTTTACACTGTGGGCGGGGCAGGAGTGCAGAGGTGAATCCTCATGTATCTTGCATTTAGTCGCAGTTTCAAATGTTGTAAAGTTGGATTGAGTGAGAAGGCTGTAACTGAAACCACCGCCGGTGATGGGTTTCATTAATCTCTAGAAGGTATTACTTAAACATTTCACTAGGAAACACAGTTCCTACATGGCAATTCATATTTTGATCCGGATTCTGGATGAATTCATCTTCACAAAGCTGGAGTCAAGTCTAACAACTAATCCACACATGTGAACACACCACTATTCACTACAGCTATTGCACTACTTTCCTTATGACATTTTACTGCATTCAACAGGAACTTGCCTTTCTAAACTGACTAAACACACAAATGACTTTCTACCTATATGAAAGAAGGCATGCTTACTTTAGCAGAATTTTGAACTTACCTGCATTGGAAGAGTCTGCATCATCCTCTTCCTTCTCGAGCCTATCTGTAGGTAACTACAGACAAAACATAAAGTAAAGTTAGACTCAGCACCCTGATTTTTAACAGCGGTATGTATTTTTAACTCATAAATTAAGAAATACCATTTCATGCCATTATTTATAAATGTAAATGTGAGAATACTTTTCTTCGCTGCTAGCTGTGCTGCCAAAACACACATTGTGAAAAAACTAAATACTACTACTAAATAAAAAACATTACTAAAAAGTTTAGTTGGAGAATCATTTGTGAATCTCTTGAATTAAATCTGATTTTCCCCACAATTCCTCTGGGTATTAAAACAACAACTGAATGGTAGTGAAAGGACAACAGGATGATGACTATGGAAGCGCATATGTTCTACCAGTTCTGCAGCAGATAACATATACAGTACCCACATCTTTACCTGGCATTAAAAAAAAATGATGTCAAGGAGCATGGTGACAGTACACAAACGTCATGGCCACGAATACCTTCGCACTTAACTTTGTCACCACTACATTATATGAATAACTCACTGCACAAATCTTATTATCCGCAGTATAAGTGCACTTATTTTTAGGCCAGAGCAGAGCACACTTCTCTGCAGTGCTGACATCATCTGTTTTCGTGCTGTGACTTAGCACTGCAAAACTGTTGAGTCACATAAACTTTAAGAACATAACTGAGTCAACAGGTCTGATGCTCAGTGACATATTGGTTTTGTATACTGATCGACTGACCACATTGTAATTGACTGTGGAATCCAGTTAGTGTGTGCCGTATGTCAACTAAGATTTTAATTAGGCTACTTACTATTAACAGTAATTACAACTAACCAGCATGTCTTCCTGCAGGCAATAAGCCTACTGCAGTAGATGGGTAACCTGGTCAGCCACAGTATGCATGTTAAACTGTAACGGTACTGATATTCTTCAGGCTAAGTTACTGTGAAAAAAACAACAATTTGAAAGTAGTAATTTGTCAAACGTAAATTGACGTAAGTCTTACTCCATTCTTTTGAATCTCTCCCTCCCAGCAGCGACGTACTGCTCCCCGCTCTGCAGGCTCTCCAAGCAGTCCACCTTGTGGCCTCCTCTCGGTGTGTAGATGTTTCTCACCGCTCCAAATGGTGCTTGAATCCCGCCGGTCACCTCTCTCAGCAAAGTCTCAAAGTTGGACACCCTCTTTTGGTTTATTACAATCCGGCGAGCGTCGTAGTAAGGGTCGCCGTTTCGGTACATGAAAATGTTCTTCACGACGGGCTGTGACAGAAAGTTTGGCTTCTCAGAGCCCATCGTTGTGCGTGAAAGCAATTGCCGGTACGCGACAGAGAGCGAGAGAGAGAGATCTTTGTTATAATAAACGTACAGCAGCTTGACCCCAATTGCGAGACAAAGGCTTATAGGCCATTATAATAACAGTAGGCCATTATAATAACATTAGAGCTGGTCCATCCTGGCCAAATGTTTAGGGTTGAGTGGGGCTAAACGCGGCACGCAGATCTTCGAAGTTTACAGTTTGGACACAGAAGCGTTCAGGGCGAAAGGCGACTCCCGGGTTAAAGATGAGGTTACTGGATAAAACATATGAGCGCATGCATCAAACTGTTGATATTTCCCGGCGTTATGTCAACTCTCCATACATTTTGCAAAATCTCAATCCGCTGCAGAGGAAACGGCGCAGAGTTATTCGCTTCGTGTGAACCGCTACGCAACAGGTGATGGTTTGGCCAAACGGGTCTCTGTAGTTTCCCCAGGATATATGCTGGGAGCTGTATCGTGGGAGTTCAACTGTTGGGACGTATCCATGGGAACGCGCCGCTGTTTTCTCACCGCTTACTAGGGACTTCACACAGCCGTAATGAACAGGGAGTCAATCATTAATTAAGTGATAAGTATATAACAATAGGCTTATTTAATAAAATGCGCATTGTCAGTGTAGGAAACAAAGACGCATGAAGAGCGCTGTGAGCAGAGGAAAAAAAGTAGAAACAATTGTTAGACTTAGACGATGCAAAACCCTCCAACAGCCATGTGAGAAAGTTAATTGGGCATCAAGAGAATTGGAAACCAAGCTGTGACATCTAGAGAGTGGGACAAAAAACATGTTTGTTCTGTGTAATTGTGTTGCGTAACAACAGGTATGTACTTTATGCCCTTAACCATGGGCGATTTTAGACCCTCTTTAGGGTGGCTCAAGCCCCCCTAAATTTAATCTCAGCCCCCCTGATTTTTCAATCAAAAAAAGTGCTTCAAGTTAGAGTTTGCAAACTTGTCTGTTAATGACAGAAGACAAACAATTACAGGTTCAAAGGGTTTGAAACAGGTGTAATATCCTGTGTCGCTGTCGCCAATGCTTGCACCTCTAACTCAGTCAAGGAAAGGGTTAACAGAAACGTAGTGTTGGCCACTCGGAGGTGGTTGTGCCAGACTCCCGCCTTTGGCTGAGTGTCGCTCTATCTAATCTGTCAGAGGGAGAGCAGGAGTGCTGTTCTGAAGTTTAACGTTGGTAGTCCCCAGAGAAGAAGTTGGTAATTTCATGGTGCAGATTAGAACCCACATTGAAACGTAAGCAACTAAAATTGCTGAATGTTAGAACATTGTGTCAAATTGGTTGCTTTTACTGTGACTTATGAAGTGTCAGGTGTAGTTCCCTCATAGTGTTAATAGTGTCAAAAAACGTTAGCTGACGTTGTTCAGTATCTAGCTCAGAGATTATCAGCTAATGAAATTACTTATTTAGCAGGGGGGGTTAACACTTTTGCAAGGCACTTTATCCGTGTCACATTCTCAGTAGGGGCTGAGCCCCCCTAAAAGTCTGATCCTAGAATTGCCCCTGTCCTTAACACATTATTGTCAAGTGGCACGTTTCCTGTTGCAGAAATTAAAAGCCAGATTCATTCATAATATTGGCCTACATGTCTGAAATGTTTTTTTTAATGCAATGTCTTTAGTGTAAATGCATGTAAACATTTCCCCACTATATGAAGCCATGCATTATTATAGCCTACATTATGTATTGATAGGCCTACCACACTAGTTGCGGCAAAGCTAGCCTATAGTTTAATTTTAAGTTTGGTCAGTTGCTGTATGGTACCAGAGGGGTAATCATGACCAAAACCTCTTCTTACTTCTTTCCCTCCTCCTTCACCGATTCAGTACGTATATATGCACACCAATATTCCACTATTACTCCAAATGTGACAATATTCCGAATTTGTCCGAGAGAAAACTCAGATTGAACAGATAGTCTAGCTAGCTGTATCAATTTACCCTGCAGAGATCTGAGGAGAAGTTAACCATAGTCCTCATAAATCCACCAGAGTTTAAAATTCCAACACAAAGAAAGCGGAAGGAAACGGACAAACATGCATCCGGCGGAATTTCCCGTGGCACCGGAGCAATCACAGAAGTGGAACGTCAAGGATATAGACTAGTGTCGTCATGACCCCTTTCATCATCAGCAGCAATCAGCGGCACAATTACTGCCCTATTGAGACATGTTGGGTGTCAACAATAAACTCAGTTAGGGCCAAAAGCCCCAAAAGAACTTTAGTATGATATAGTAGATGTTGTGATATGATATGTAATGTAGGCCTATAGGATGTACAATAATGATGTTGGCTGTTGTAAACTACAGCAATAGAGTCGCCTACATTGCACAGCTGCAGCTCGAATTTTCACTTGAGGCCACATGATGGTGCTGTTTCATATAGTGTGCTAGAATTCGAAATTTGTTAACAGGAGAGTAGCTGCAAACATAATTTCTTAAAGAACCTAGTCTACTGAAATGTGATTGTATGCTCAAATATTAGAATATATAGGCTACAACAGCAAACTGGCACGAGCTTAGAATATAATGTAGAAGTCATGCTTTTAGGAGCTACTTTAAAGACACTTATCTAAAATGTGTTAGAGAGAAGGCCAGCAGACATGTATTACAGGATTTACGATGGAGCATATAACATAAGGCTAAGGGTAGGCCTATATTTATTTATTTATTTTCGTCTTTTTGTAGAGAGTGATAGAAAACATGGGGAGGTAGAGGAGGTCGACATTTGTCATCCTGATGCTAAAACCTACGTAGGTATAAGATTGATTAGTTATGTTATATACAGGCACTGTTATTAAGGAATTATAACTGTGTCTTGAAAAACAAAAAAAAGGCTTTAAGATGGCTTTAATTGTGTATGCTGTTGTGTTTTCTGTTGGATTTTTGCATACTATTTTAGTGCTTAGTATTTTACTGAATGCAGTTGTTGATACATTTTAAAGTGTGTAACTGTATGTCTTGTATAGGGCTTTTCAACATCTACCAGTCAAAGAGATATAAAGGACACATGTTATAATTTGTTTACAGTTCATCAATTGATTGAAATTTGATTATTACTATAATAGATTATTATAAATATAAATATTATAAAATAGCTTGCCAAACATTCTCTATTCATGGCTCCTTAGGCAAAGATATTTTCTCTTTTTGGACTAATGCATCTGGGCTTGTGCATAAACGTTAACTGTTGTGATATGTGACAATGACTGTAAACATATTCTAAAGGAGTGATATGTAGTACAGGTGTTTTGTCAGTAGAGAGCCCTGTACTACAAAAAACAAGCCAGACATACACTCACTCACTTACTCACTCACTAGGCATACTTCTATAGGTTTATAGGACCTATTGAGAAAGTAAGTTTCAAGAGCAGACGTCATAAAGTGCCTTACAATATAAATATTAATTAAGCCTAATTAATATAAATAAATAAAAAGTAAAAGAGCAAGGGACTTGAAATGTAGACATAATGCAACACAAAAAGTATAATTAAATGAGAAACTAAATAAAAGAAAGTACAAAACAAGTGGGTCTTGAGCTGCTTTTTAAAGGTGTCCTCAGTGTCCACAACCCTGTTTAATATTAGGACAAAGCCAATATCATATAGTGCAGTGCACCTCTAAATAAGAAAATCCCATTCCCTTCCATATTTTCTTGTGTATATCCTTTCAGTTTCAACGTCAGTAGCAAGACATGCAATTATACATAATTGCTGTTGTTTATTGAATGTGATAATGGAACCTTTTAAACCCAATCCTTGCATGGCCAAAATTGGTTTGCAATTGTCCTAGCTTGACAACATTTAGAAAACCTTTACCAGTGTCAACAAATGGAGGAAAGGTGGAATCAAAAAAACACTCACATTTAGATTCATTGAGGACTCCCTTCCATGTCTTTAAAATGTGAGAAGAGAATGACAGATAGTTCATTGTATGGGTGACATCAACAGGTTTACTGTTACACATTGTTAATTTAGTTATGAGTAAGTTGGATTCAATCAGTTATACTATATGTCCTCTTTGAATGTATCTTAATACGAATGTGCCATTTTCAGTTTATCTGATCTGTTGGGTGCCAACATTAGAGACTCACTGAGTGCGTAATTATTGTGGATTACAGAGAACAATTACAAAGTAAATATTTACATTTAAAAACCCTGTCATTAAGAAGGACAAAATTAAAAATTAAATACAAATATATGTATTTTGCAGTTATAATTCCCTTTCCAGCTGTAGTCTGTTTGAGGATACTCTAAGCACATCAAGTGAACGTGGTCACACAGGGACAAAGGGTGCACAGGGATTTTGTGCTTGGTCAGGGATGAAATAGGGTGAAATGACAAAGATGACGCATTGTATCAACAATGTTTTTATATCTGTCTTTTCCTCTTTGTGTCTGATAAAAAAACTATAATAAGTAACTACTGAGCAAGACTATAATTATACAACACTTTCTTCACGCACAACAGGAGGCTAGACTGCTCAGCCCTAAATAAATATGACTGGTTCCTTTTGCAAAAGGTCAATAGTGTATAAAGCTTACAAAAAATAAAACTGTCAGGCCACACGCTGATTAGAACAGAAGTCAATATATCTGAAAGCTTTTTAGACAGTAATCATCCCCAAATGCTGTGTGCTGGATATTGGGCACTCAGTCTATACAGATTGTTCCGAGACAGTGTGTTTTGACTCTCTTGTTACTGTAATGAACACTGTTGATTCAGGGTCATGATAACCAATCTTGAAAAAACTCACAATTGAAAGGTACTCTTCACTACATTATGGCCGATCTTACGTTTTCTTATTTGTGCTTTCTCTGCAAGACATGCATGTAGATCTGTTTGGAGGCTACACAACCAATGTCTCATTTTGGGATATTGAACACAATATTATGATGGGCCTATAATCTTTATTTATTTTGTGCAGTGCAAGCGGTAAAGAGCATTAAAGACACTGAGTATAATTATACAGGGGTGTGTACAACAATGTGTTGTAGGATGCATTTTACAACTCTGATGATTGTTAATCGTGTGAGTACAGCGGTAGAACAAGGTAATTCATTCATTCAATTTCACAAAAATTGGGGAATGCTGTATCAATCGTAGTCTTGCATTGCCAGACCTACCTCCACAGTGTGCAAAGGAGGGTCTGGCTAGTCCACACAACATTCCGAGATGGAAGAAAAACGTGCTCTGGTTTATTGGCATTTGTTTAAACCAATCACAATGGTCTTGGGTGGCGCTAAGCACCTGATGGAGCAACGGTCCTCTGCGAAATAGCCTCAGGAAGGCTATTTTATTATTAAAGATATTAAAGCTAGCGGTCTGGATTTACCCTGCAGAGATCTGAGGAGCAGTTAACCATAGTCCTCATAAATCGACCAGCGTTTAGAATGCCAACACAAAGAAAGGGGAAGGTAACGGACATCCGTCTGGAAATTAGGGACATCTGCTGGAATATTCCGCGGCACTTGAACAATCCTGGAAACAAAACGTCGTCGATATAGACCATATCAATCGTGATCATCATCTAATCATCCATCCTTCTTCAACTGCTTATCCGGGGTCGGGTCGCAGGGACAGCAGCTCCAGCAGCTCCTGCAGCTCCAGCACAGGACCCCATACTTCGCTTTCCCGAACCACATTAGCCAACTCTGACTGGGGGATCCCGAGGCGTTTCCAGTTCCAGGGTGGAGATATAATCCCTCCACCTAGTCCTGGGTCTTTCCCGAGGCCTCCTCCCAGCTGGACGTGCCTGGAACACCTCCCTAGGGAGGCGCCCAGGGGGCATCCTTACCAGATGTCAGAACCACCTCAACTGGCTCCTTTCATCACGAAGGAGAAAAGGAGAAAACTCATTTTGGCCTCTTGTACCCTGGATCTTGTTCTTTTGGTCATGGCCCAGCCTTCATGACCATAGGTCATAACCAAATTGACCGGTAGATTGAAAGTTTTGGCTTCTGGCTCAGCTCTCTTTTCGTCACGACGGTGTGGTAAAGCGAATCCAATACTGCTCCCACTGCTCCGATTCTCCAGCCAATCTACCACTCCATTGTCACCTGACTCACCTGACAAGACCCTGAGGTATTTGAACTCCTTCACTTAGGGTAAGGACTCATTGCCCACCCAGAGTAGGCACTCAATCGGTTTCCAGCTGAGAACCATGGCCTAAGATTTAGAGGTGCTAATCCTCATCCTGGCTGCTTCACATTCGACTGCGAACAGATCCAGTAAGTGCTGAAGGACACAGGCCGATGATGCCATCGGGAACACATCATCCGCAAAAAGCAGTGATGAGATCTCTAGTCCACCAAACTGCAACCCCACCCGAACCTGACTATGCCTTGATATCCTGTGCATGAATACCCAAAAAGGTTTGGTAACAAAGCACAGCCCTGGCGGAGGCCAACACCCACCTGGAACGAGTCCTACTAAAGGCTGATTTATTGTATGCTTCTGCGTTAAATTGACGCCGCGGTTACGTACGTAGGTACATGGAGATACCGACCCTACACCGGTAAATGTAACTACACGTCACGGCGACAAGGGCGTAAATCCCAGGGGGGTCGGGGGGGTCAGGACCCCCCATCTAAGGGTTCCCCCCCCCCAGAAATATCATTAAAACAATGCTGTGTATTGTAAATAGCATAATGATGTATAATTAAAATATCTGTGTAAGTAGTAAAACAATACAAACCCCAAAAAATGCTTTTTAAGTTTAGAAACATTTTGAGTCCCCCCTCCCTTGCCTCACAGTGGTTTGGTCCACTGCCTGCTGTATGTCAGGAGTCACATCGGGTAGTGACAGGAATGTAGTAAGTACGCGGTTCAAGGCTATTTTATTCACATTAAACATCGGATGAAGTTTTTCTTTTCTCAAATAGAAATTATGCTGAGTAATTAATGAATTAGTCATGACAAAATGTTCGCTATGTTAGTGTAATATAATGTAGCCTAGCTTGTTGGATAGAAATGCACCCACTACAACCAACGTTACCACGGCGATAAGTCTAACGTTATGTGTGTGAACTGATATTAGGGTTAATATTGAAGATCTACAGTTGTGTTTTGCTCAATATGATGTTAAGTTGCTGATCAGTTAAATATATATCCTCTGTCCCAGAAGAAACCTAATATTTATGTGGAGGACGCAAGATAATTTCATAATTATAATATGACCGCGTGGTGAACCTATGAAACTAACTCATATTTAGACATCTGACATTAAAGATTTGTTGTTGCCCAGATAAAATGACAGGTAATATATAATATAAGATAAAACAGGCATAAGATCCTTTTTCAGTAGGCTTACACCAAAACACCAAAGTAGGCTACAATAAGTCCTCATATCAAGACAATGTGGTAACATCTTTATAAGAATGGGTGCTAATGGAAATACTAACTTCACTATGTCACAGGCAAAGGAGACAGAAAGAACTGAGGAACAGGGAGACCAGGGACAGTCAGGTGTAGAGTCTCAGGGAGACCAGGGACAGTCAGGTGTAGAGTCTCAGGGAGACCAGGGACAGTCAGGTGTAGAGTCTCAGGGAGACCAGGGACAGTCAGGTGTAAAGTCTCAGGGAGACCAGGTACAGTCAGGTGGAGAGTCTCAGGGAGACCAGGGACAGTCAGGTGGAGAGTCTCAGGGAGACCAGGGACAGTCAGGTGGAGTCTCAGGGAGACCAGGGACAGTCAGGTGTAGAGTCTCAGGGAGACCAGGGACAGTCAGGTGGAGAGTCTCAGGGAGACCAGGGACAGTCAGGTGGAGAGTCTCAGGGAGACCAGGGACAGTCAGGTGTAGAGTCTCAGGGAGACCAGGGACAGTCAGGTGGAGAGTCTCAGGGAGACCAGGGACAGTCAGGTGGAGAGTCTCAGGGAGACCAGGGACAGTCAGGTGGAGAGTCTCAGGGAGACCAGGGACAGTCAGGTGGAGAGTCTCAGGGAGACCAGGTACAGTCAGGTGGAGAGTCTCAGGGAGACCAGGGACAGTCAGGTGGAGAGTCTCAGGGAGACCAGGGACAGGTGGAGAGTCTCAGGGAGACCAGGTACAGTCAGGTGGAGAGTCTCAGGGAGACCAGGGACAGTCAGGTGGAGAGTCTCCAGGGACAGGTGGAGAGTCTCAGAAGACCAGGTACAGTCAGGTGGAGAGTCTCAGGGAGACCAGGGACAGTCAGGTGGAGAGTCTCAGGGAGACCAGGGACAGTCAGGTGGAGAGTCTCAGGTAAGTGTGTTGAGCTTAGTTCATATTTTTGGAGGTGTGTGCTGTCAGGGTTAGCAGATGAGCTTTACCAGTAGCTCACTAATTTACATTATGATCAGCTAATTTAACAAGTGTACAAAAGCATTGTATTTCTTTTATATGGGGACACCTTTTGAAAATAAGTAATTATGTTTTAAGGTATTTCTGTGGCTTGATTGTAAACAACTTAAAAATAAATACATGGTTTTAAAGAAGAATATTTTGGTCAATTTAGCCAGCTTTTTCATTAAATCAAGAGAAACACTGAAAAGAAGGATAATGGTACAGTCTCCATGCTACACTAATGGTAGTATTAAGGCTTTCCTCTGTGTACACATGTCCCCCACGAGTATAATTGGCTGTATTATTTGTGTCCCCTTCAAAAATTGCTCTTCCAAAATTTTATTTATTATTGTCCCCCCCTACTGTTAGATCAGATTTACGCCCATGCACGGCGATGCACGTAGCTCGGCCGTGAATTAGCATTGTTGCATTTCCCCCTACTTATTACCTGCTACAGATTTCAGACCATGGTCAGAAATCACAGGAGAGACACTTTGTTTCTCCCAGTATGCCTCTCTAGAGTCCTCGCTCCGAAGCTAATCACTGTCACTCTCTCACTCACTCCCCACGCACACACCCTAACCCTGCTATTCTCTTAAAAAGATCGACGCACACACCAACGCGCAAGAAACTTCAGGCCACTTACATAGGCTACGGCGAAAGCTCTACGAGGAGCCTCCGCAGAACCATTAATGAGCCTTTACTGCCGAGAACCAGGACACAGCTCTCACTTTGGGCATACAGGGATTGGATGGCCCTGAGAATGGACCCCCTCACCCCATACTCCCGCAGTACCTCGTGATCATGTAAAATGTTAAATGCATTTTTAAATAATAAATGTCAAATTTGTTTCAATTTGGGAATCAAGCTTCACATGATCGCCAAAATGTTAGAATTGTGATGAAAAGTACTCTCCAGGAGAAAACATGTGCAGTCATTTTGCTTTGTTGGCTTCATGCCAAAATAACAAGGACGCAGTTTTATATGTGTCCCTGTGTGCCCTTCTATAAAACCACTGCAGTACTAAAGAGAAAGGGATACAAATTGGCACAGGACATTTTAATCACAAAATAAATTTAAGAAAAAGGCACAGAGAGGGGCATTTTAAATGTAATAATTGAATTATTATACTTTATTTGACAGTACAAATAAAAGTCATACAGTCAGAAACACCACAAGGCACAGTACAGCAGCACAGGCATACAGTTTGGGACATAATTAATCCTTCAGTGTGTTACATGTACCACAAGGTGACAACAAGTCATTGCTGACAAGTTTGAAAAAAAATGTATATGGTCTCTGATTTAACAGAAAGTGTTCATGAGAAGAAAGTTTCTCATCAAGGTCCTTAAGGCTAATATGTATCAACTTCACAGTAACAAAGCAATAATCCATATATATATATATATATATATATATATATATATATATATATATATATATAATCTTGTTGGTCTTGTTATTCAATATCATACAGTACAATACGATACAAGCCCCTCTACATTACATTTACTTACACAGATATATAACTTAAATTACTTCATATATTACATTACACACTATCCATTTGCAGCTCAATACAAAGCAGCTTTTAAACAGTCTTGAAACACTTAATAAGATTATGTAAACAGTAACATTAAAGCTTTATGCTTTCTGGAAATTTGACAGTCATAGCTTTCAAATCATCACCTGAAAACTTTAAAACACACAACTAACGTCCAATTAAACTAAAATGAAATGTGCAATGGCACTGATTTGTTATAATGCGGAAGAGAGATTGACCCGGCAAGATAAAGTTAACAATGAAGTGGTCTGTAGATAGGTTCAGTTTTAGTATTTTTTTAGAATGTATTCACCAATGTGTTGGAATTTGTTGGACAGTCTTACTATAAACCAACCCTACACAACTGCACTACTGGTCAAATTATGTTTCTGTTGGTCCATCCAACATGACTAAAGGTGGACAGCGGTAAGAGGAAGTGAAGTCAGATAATGTTTTTTCAGACATAGTTTTAGTTTATTCAGATGATGTTATGTTGGTCTATTGATGTAGCAACTGTTCTTTCCTGAACATTGTTTTGGTGTAAACAAAAGTAGGTGTATTTTTCTCAAAGTCAGCAGGGATTGTGTGTATTATAACAGTCTTTAAGAAGAGCAAGTACATAATGAAATATAATAAACAAGACATGGACTGGGATTCAGTGAAACCTGTGGCATGCATTATGTCATCATGTCATCATGACTGACAGCTAAAAAGAAATTACAAACTACAACTTACAAAAAAATATACTGTCATTAATATTGTTTTGAGAGTGACAAATTGAAAATAAAATAAAAAGGCCACCTACTGCTTGAAGATAACTAACTGAGAAAGTATAGAACAAATACAAATGATCTTAAAGAAAAAGTTATTTCCAAAAACAGATCCGGCAGTTTGGAAATTAACTCTTCTAAGTCTTCACCCAATGAACATAAACCAATTTTTATTTACTCTGCCTACTTGCCTCAAATAAATGCCATTCTAATCCCATTCATAAAGAGTTATGTATTTATGACAGAAGCAGTATGAACACCACATTATAGGTTTGACTGAATCCCATTCACTAGTGTCAACACAATGGTGGAGAGGGTCAATGCACAGCTTCACACACCCACTGCTGAATTTAAAGCACACTGCAATAGTTTTTTTCGGCACTTTTAACCTCCCACCACCACCCTGATCGACTCAAATGGCTATTTATTTTTTCTTCCTATTTCTTCAGACCTTTGCTGCGCATGCATTCATCCACCCAAAGTCCATAACCTCTCTCTCTCTCTCTCTCTCACACACTCGTTCAGTCTCTTTATCTCTCTCACTCTGTACTTTTCAGACCACCAGCCAGTGATGCAGCTGTGGGGAAAATCGAATATGCCCATGAAATAAAACACAGTACTATATTATTCTACTACTTAATTGAAACAGATTAAAAACAGTAATATCATTAATTTGAATACTGGTCCAAAACTAGCAACTTCACATTCAGTCGTCAACAGCAATAGACAATTCTAAGGATGCAATACAAATAAATCATAATTAAGTCAGCACTTACTGTGAACTGCCGAACCTCCCCGTTGTCTACCAAATGATGCTCTGTCTCTGGGGTGATAGCATAGGCCAGTCTCTGTTTAAGGAGAAAGGGAGCAATTGATATAGTTTAAGAAATTGTAAGTTAAATATAAAAAAAAATTACTTGATTTTTGATGAAAGATTTAACATGTATACTAGAAATTCCATTTTGGCCAAAAAGCTCAGACTTACATCACAAAACTTCCCAGGCAGTATGCAGAGTTTGTAGATGGCGTATAGAGGCACCATGGACATTGAGGAAATAGCCAGACACCACCCCACCATGTTAGCCCATGGAGGAAACGTGTAGGTGCCGTAGTTTGGAGGGTTGAACGTGGCAAAGCTCACCACCACCATAAACTATGGAATAAAATAATTTGAGCACAAAGGACCTGAGGAAGCATCAGTTCCAAAGATTCACTTTTCATTTCAAGTCCTCTTAAAAGCAAATTAATTGAGTGGTTCAATGTAATTTTCTGATACAGGATATATATATATATCATCCTGCTATCTATTTTTAACGAGGTTTGGGTTCCAATGTACAATAAGTCTGTGCACAGACTCACCAGGAGGAAGCAGGGGCTGACAAACTTCCAGCACAGCCTCCAGTACATGCCTGGTCGCTGACCAATCATCTCTTCAATGTCATCACTGAATCGGTCCACTCCTGAAACACATGGAAATACTTCCAAATTTCCTTCCAAGACATAGTTGAATACAGGCTTTGCTAAAATTGAATATCAGGTATTGAAAATATTATCAAGGCACTAGGTACTTATGTATATGGTCCTTATGCATACGTTTAAATAAAAAGTTTTTCAGCCATTCAGAAACGCATGACGCAATATATAAAAAAAATCTATTCACAAATTAACCATTTGCAGTGACTAAAGTCACTCTGCAGAGCTAATGGTAATACGATACTGCACCATTTTTACCTCCATCCTCTACCATTACAACTTTCTTTCTCTTATAAACCTGGCTGTACTGTACATTTTGTTTCTTCTGCCTGGAAGGCATCTCTCACTACAGAGGAATATATCCAGACTGACGACTAGGTATTTAGCACAGTTTAATGTACTTGTGTAATGGACAACCGAACGAAAGACCACAGTGGCCAGGGGTTCCTGTCAGCAGTTATGAGGATGAGGAAAAAAAGGCCCACTGAAGCCTTAGGCTTGATTTATCTGGATTGCCAAGGTCAGGACCCAGCAAAGTTGGCTAATATGCTGACCCCACCGCCTGGGGCCTGGTTAGTATTTAACCCTTTTATAGATCCCTCCACAGTCAGGTTCAGTAGACATGAGACAAGAAACTCAACACAGAAGTTCAGGTCAACCTTTTTCCCTAACCTTTAGATTGTTCTTATAATATTTTGTGCCTGCTGGAGTTTCAAAATGTGGGTGAGTTTTTCTGAAAAGTGAGTTTTTCTTGTTTTCAGCAAGCATAGGCGGCGCCAGGGAGGGACTAGGGGGTGCTGTAGCTACCCCTAGGATTGCCATAGCACCCCCTTAGAACCCCCAAGAAATTGCTGTGGTTGATTTATAAATAAATAAAAAATCGTTAATGTGTAAATAGTATAATTTATATTTGAAAAATGAATAAATACATAAATAAAACAAACCGATTATTTTTAGGCTAAAAAATACAGGTGATCGTATTCGGCCAAAGGGTGCAGCACACATTGAACTTTTGACCTTACTTCCGCAGTAACATATTCACACAGAAGAAGAAAAGCTCAATATTTGGAGCTGTTAGGATTAGAGAAGTGAGTCTAGCAATGGATAGTTTTTTACTCCCTAAACGTCAAGGTGTGGAGACTTTATCAAAATCTGTAAATGAGACTGAGATATATGGTGAACTTATCACCAACCGGGACGAAGAAAGGAGGAAGGTGATCTGACCACAGCTGTGATTGCTGCGTAGGATGCTTAACGTCACCCTGCTGTACATGACATTAGACCAGGGGATCGCACAGCCAGGCCACAGTGGGTGAGTCAGCTGATAGGGGTCCATGCAAGAACTTTACTCTTATCTCTGTCTTGTAGAAGAACATTACAGTGAACATGTGTTTTACAGAAATGTGAATAAATGGATCACCGAATCTAAAGTTATACAGCGCACTGGACATTGGTTTATTTTTAGCCCAGAAAACATTTTCGCCGTCAGTGGCTTATTTAGATATTATTTAGTCACTACAGATATATACGTGCAAGTGTGAAATCTGTGTGAGGATACATGTGCGTGTGAGTTTATGTGTTTATGAGTTTATGCTTGGCTATGGGTGGTGCATTTGGCCTGCTGCATTCATCTTCTGAGCCACTGTATGAGAGCTGCAGTAATGATTGTTTGAACCTGGCTTGTTAGCTGGTATTTGAAATATGTTTGGTTGGCTAATCAGAGTTCTATGATGCTGTTGTATCAGCAACTTTAAATCAATCTCTCTCGTTCGCTCGCTTAGTAAACCGCGGCGGAGATGGGTGGGCATCTGCGCGAATGTGTGTAACGTTAGCCTATTTGTGTCAAGGGAAACTCAAAATTTCAGAGCACCCTCACTGAAACGTCCAGCAACCCCAAAGCACCAGCAAAAGAACATCTCTGGCGCCGCCACTGTCAGCAAGTTGTGCTGTAGGTGAAAAATTCATGAAGGTAAATATCCATCATGCATCAGTTATTCTTTAGCTATTAATTTACAAATAGAACTGGAAAAAGGAGGAAACCCCAAATGGCTAACTGTGAGAAGTCACTAATCAGCACATAAAGGGTTGAATTATGAGGCGCTAACATGTACTATAGAAAGGGTTATTTACTCCTACACAACTAACATATTTATTCCATGTTGTGCTGATGAATAATAACCCTGGAGACATGCCATTTACTCCAGAAAACGTCTTATCTTGCGCAGAGATAAATGGTAATTTATAGAGATTTGGTCTGTTGAATGGAGTGATACATATAAAAAATACAGCATTGTAGAGATGGCAAAATTGTGTAAAACCAAGTGTCAATATAATTTAGACATCAGGAGAGACATTGACTTAGAGGTCACCCCCACTTGCCACCCACAACAATCTACAACCTAGCTATTAGACAGCTGACTCCTGTCCATGACAAGTGTGAATTGCGTGTTCCCCAGCTGCAATTTTCTTTATGTGGATGCTCACTACTGCTGAGTGAACACAGAGGTAACACAGGCAGCGTTCAAAACACGGGCCATTTAACCTCACTGAGCTCTCATGAGCAGCACAGCTACATCGTATCCTTGTACCTTAACAGCACATGCTTATAGACTAAAGAGGCCAAAACCATTCATGGGAATAGACTTTCTAGCTGCAGTATCTTACACAGTGTTGGGCAAGTTACTTCCAAAATGTAATACATTATAGATTACTAGTTACTGTCATTTGAGAGTAATTAGTTATATTACAATATTACTGTCTCTGAATTGTAATGCGTTACACTACTTTTGCATTACTTTTGAGTTACTTTTACCAAAATAACTGGGGAAGTTTGATTTGGCAGCTAGCTTGTGAATCCACTTTAATACATCATAGATTATTAATATTTTGTATAATTAATATAAATATGCAAAGTAACTAAAGCTATAAAAAAATATATAAGTAAAACGTATAATAGGCAAGTAGGAGAAAATGAAAATACTCAAAAGTACGGCATTGTTGTAAAATGTTTGTTTATAGCACTTGACTAAGAAATTCATGTTGTTTAGTTTAAAACACTCTAAAGGAAATGTTCAATTATAGTGTGATTAAAACTCACTATTTACATTATTTACAGTAGGCTACTTGATTTACAGCTGATTTGTGAAAAGGTAGCCTACACAACCTTATTTAACAGTAATTTAGTATTACTGCGAACCGTCACAGGAAGTGCTTTTTATTTTGAAGTAGGCTACAGGAAGTTGTCTGTTGTGTAGCCTACTCTTGCTAGCTTACTGAGAAGCAACATGTCCATCAGGCTCAAGTTGTTCACTTTCTTGTTTGTAAAACTGCAACATATTGAACAGTAAATGGTCACAGTAAAAGACAAGCGCTTTTGGTCGTCATTCGAAGCCATTCCACTACAGGCATAGTTACTCTCTACGGCTGATAAAATGCAATGATATTTACGTGTAGCAAGCCTCAACATTAATTCCCGACATGTTTATATCTGTCAGCCGCTGACGTACCGTCACCTGTTGGGACATACATGCTGTCCGTACCGTCTCTGGTTCTGGCTCTGACCACGGGAACAGAAACAGGACAGCTCACTTCAACGCAGTGTAATAACTCCTGAAAATAATATCCATCTCGCAAATGTATCTGTATCTCAACCATCGAATACAGCGACAGGAAAATAATATGGCTTTTTTTTTCCTGTGAAGAAAGGTGTCGCGGTGTTGGTGAATTCTTAAAAAAAACGCACCACTAAATGTTGCGTTAAAATGCATTGTAACTCGCGTTACTGAGATTGTAACGAGTATAATTTTACCGAAATTTAATTAGTAATGTGTTACTAAAAAGGAATACATTACTGTAATTGCGTTACTTTTGTAACGCGTTACTCCCAACACTGATCTTACGTCTAATAGAACGATGATGCATTGTGGCACAGCACAACAATACCAAGAGATTTCTCATCAAACCCTTAATACAGCATCAGCTTTGCTGGCCATGAAAACATGAATTATCTGTTTTATCCTTCGTCTTTCCTCCTGTCCATCTTTCTCACCATAAAACCATGCAATGCCAATGGCTTCAATAAGCACTCCAAAGAGAATTGATGTCCCTGCCGCAAAGTGGTCCAGCAGAGTGAACACATACATCCCACCCTGGAGAGAGAGAGGGGAAATATAATAAATGTACAATAATTGTGCTAGTATAATAAGCTTAGGTTAAAGTAAGAACAGACAGAAAAAATGATGATTCAGTTCATTGCATTTGCAGAAACTTAGATTAGTATGGCAGTGTTACAACAAGAGCTGGTGAAAATGACTAGATGTATGTATGAAATTGTATGACTACCCTGTACTATACTTACATTTGTAACACAGAAGAGGGATATGAGGAAGGTGGCAGAAACAATGAAGAGGGTGAACAGCTCTCTGTGCTTGTGGAGGCATTTAAACTCATCAATCAGCCCCGTGATCACCGATTCCATCCCACCCATCTGCAAGAGAAGACAGAAGAGTTAGAATAAAACACAAAGTCAGCGAGTCACTGTTGATATCCCATTTTTTATTGCATTACTGCTGCACTGAAGCACCAAAACACAACAATTGTTTGTTTCACATTTTGTCCAATGATTGTCTGAAAAGCATGCTGTCATTTCCTTTAACATTACAGTACATGAACTAAAATACCCCCAAACGCCGGAGATATTGCAACATGTGTGGGTGGGTGCATACTCACAGCACTGTCAATTCCCAGTGTCAACAGCATGATAAAAAAGATGACCGCCCACACTGATGATCCAGGTAATGTTGCAATGGCTTCTGGGTAAATGACAAACACCAAACCAGCACCTACAGCACAACACATTCAAGCAAGGAAAATAGAAAACAGCCCAAAACACACTCACAAATTAGTGTTGGAACTTTTAACATGGAAGCGGACATAAAAGAAAAGATTGCTAAAAAGCTAAAAGTATGGTTAAAATGTAGATACAAGATACATGTTAATTAATACATATGGTATATTGGAGAAGAGTTTGTGCAACATGTTAAATTTATAATGACTTTGTTAGCAACACAGTTCAATGGAAAGCATTGGTGGCATCCAGTTCATGTGGGTTTTTTCATTTATTACAGTCCTGGCAACTACATTTAGCTCATCTTTAATATTGCTCACTTGTGGAATAATGAGGGAGGACATGTGCTCATGGAAATTTTATGTTTGCCTGAAACATGTGATCTGTTTAACTAATTTATTGAGCTCAAACTTTCTAAAAATCTACATATAAGCATGGCACATGAATACATTTTTTAAATACATTGTTACTCATCATACATTTTCAAAAGCTGAGGGAAAAGCCTTAACTTGATCATAGTCTGCATAGTCATGCTTATGCACTATACACTCACCTAAAGGATTATTAGGTACAACTGTAAGATTTCTCATTAATGCAATTATCTAATCAACCAATCACATGGCAGCTGCTTCAATGCATTTAGGGGTGTGGTCCAGGTCTAGACAATCTCCTGAACTCCAAACGTAATGTCAGAATGGGAAAGAAAGGTGATCTAAACAACTTTGAGCGTGGCATGGTTGTTGGTGCCAGACGGGCTGGTTTGAGTATTTCACAATCTGCTCAGTTACTGGGATTTTCACGCACAACAATTTCTAGGGTTTACAAAGAATGGTCTGAAAAAGGAAAAACATCCAGTATGCTGCAGTCCTGGGGGGTGAAAATGCCTTGTTGATGCTAGAGGTCAGAGGAGAATGGGCCGACTGATTCAAGCTGATAGAAGATCAACTTTGACTCAAATAACCACTCGTTACAACTGAGGTATGCAGCAAAGAATTTGTGAAGCCACAACACGCACAACCTTGAGGCAGATGGGCTACACCAGCAGAAAACCCCACCGGGTACCACTCATCTCCACTAAAAATAGGAAAACGAGGCTACAATTTGCACGAGATCACCAAAATTGGACAGTTGAAGACTGTAAAAATGTTGCCTGGTCTGATGAGTCTCGATTTCAGTTGAGACATTCAGATGGTAGAGTCAGAATTTGGTGAAACAGAATGAGAACATGGATCCGTCATGCCTTGTTACCATTGGGCAGGCTGGTGGTGGTGTAATGGTGTGGGGGATGTTTTCTTGGCACACTTTAGGCCCCTTAGTACCAATTGGGCATCGTGTAAATGCCACAGCCTACCTCAGCTGTTCTGACCATGTCCATCCTTTTATGACCACCATGTACCCATCCTCAGATGGCTACTTCCAGCAGGATAATGCACCATGTCACAAAGCTCAAATCTTTTCAAATTGGTTTCTTGAACATGACAATGAGTTCACTGTACTAAAATGACCCCCACAGTCGCCAGATCTTAACCCAATAGAACATCTTTGGGATGTGGTGGAACGGGAGCTTCGTGTCCTAGATGTGCATCCCACAAGTCTCCATCAACTGCAAGATGCTATCCTATCAATATAGGCCTTTCATTTCTAAAGAATGTTTCCAGCACCTTGTTGAATCAATGCCATGAAGAATTAAAGCAGTTCTGAAGGCAAAAGGGGGTCAAACACGGTATTAGTAGGGTGTTCCTAATAATCCTTTAGGTGAGTGTATATATATATATATATGCACACCACATTTCAATCACAGACAAATAATACCATACCATCTCTTGCAACTTTGTCAAGGTCTACGTTGTGCTTGTGGGACATGTACCCAAGGAAGGAGAAGACCACAAAGCCGGAGAAGAAACTGGTTAAAGAATTGATGGAGCTGGTGATGATGGCATCTCTGGATCAATTAAATCAAATGAGATAAACAAAAACAACATAATTAGAATGTCAAAATGCCATCAATCAGTCAATATCATCATCGTTGACCAGTCAGTCAATTGAAGAGTATGCCATGGGTGGATTAAAGGTGTTCTCTTGCCTTCAACATGAAAGGAATGTTAACTTTCTGTAATCCGTCTGGGTTGCAGAATAGTTAAGAGGCTCTTGATAGATGTTATGCATAAGTCAGGTAATCAATGATTTGCCAATTATGTCACAGACTTAAAAGTCATCCACCTGCCTTAGGTTGGAAGGTAAACCTTCTGCAATTGCAAAAATGTTTAAGTAAGTAGAAAAAAATAAACAAATAAATGAGTTGGTCATTGTTGAATAAACACTTGGTGTGTGAAATTGTGTGAAAGGGAATTAAGGAGAATTAATTTAAACGTGCAGCAGTAACATTGTCCTACAGAAAATGTGCAATTCCAAAAGATATTTTCGGCATTTTGCCGAGATATATGTTCAGTGTAGTAAAAAAGGCAAAACAGGAAGATAAAAGCCTCCTGTGAGATGATGATTATGATTTTCAAAGAGTGCGACAGTTTTGATTGGTGTTATGGCTGTCTGTTTGCACAGCACGGTGTCAAAGACATAGTGGGTTTCAAGGAGCTTCAAAGGTTATTGTAATTCACCTGCTTATGTTGCCTGTTTGTGTGTGTGTGTGTGTGTGTGTGTGTGTGTGTGTGTGTGTGTGTGTGTGTGTGTGTGTGTGTGTGTGTGTGTGTGTGTGTGTGTGTGTGTGTGTGTGTGTGTGTGTGTGTGTGTAGAAGCAACTCCCCATCCTCTGTCTCTGTGAAACCCCTCATTTTTCTCGTTGTGTGTCTTTACCTGTAACAGTTGTTGCTGAATTTGTTGTAGCTGGAAAATGCAATTAGCACACCAAACCCCACTCCCAGAGAGAAACAGATCTGTGTCGCTGCCTCAATCCAGACCTGTGGAGCAACAGAGCAAGCACACTTGTGTGAAGCGGCAAACAAAAGGCACAGGAGAGGAAAAAAGCCATTATTAGGGATAATTGCAGGAAACTCATTCAACGGCAGCAGATGAAAGACACTAGTGAATACGGGGGGTAATTTTGCAAATTACTGCTCCATGAATCTATCTAATCTAATTCTCCAATTGCTGCCATGCATCTCTCCGATGCTCTCCTTCTCCATAACTGAGTCCTGCATGCTTACTTATTGAGCTCCTTAGTGCTGTGATAGCGGCTTTCACAGATAAGGAACATATTAGAAACGGGTTACGCAAACAATTTTTTCACTTTTTTTTATGCCTTGAGTAAATGCCTCTCTATTGATACTTAACATTGTAAACCAATGTTGTGTTAAATTCTTTGGTCTACACAGTAAACAATGAGAGAAGGCTGACAGTTACCAGCTCTCAGATTGTATGCATTAATAACACAACAGTTGTCAATTGAGTTTGCAGGGATAGTTCCATGTTCAGGCTTTTGTCAAACCTGTAGATCAAAATGAAAGACGATTCATTTTACCAGGGACATTTTGTGTAGCATTTGCTGGGTTGGTTGTGCATCTAATTGTGTTTAAATTTAGTTTAACTCTCTCTATTTTCTTATGGTTCTCTATTCTTATTCTATTTTTTTGTTGTTCTGTGCATGTAATATTGAAACACCTACAGCACAATTAACATTGCAAATAACGTTGATATTGCCTTTGTTCCTCCTTAGCAGTAAGTCCTCGTTGCTAGCAAAGCTTGAATATGGATTGTTATCTGCTTACTATAAATGCAGAGGTTAACTCACATAGTAACAGCTCACACTATGAACACATATTTGTCATTGTTAGCTATTTTAAAATGATCTAATGTTAACCTATATGCTTGCTTTCTATGCTGTTGTTACTGGTGTGCCACGTGCACAGCTAATGAAGTAGTGCAATTATGTACCATATGTACCACATAAGTCTAGCTTAGCACATTAGCATGATATAGTCGACCAACTATGTTACAAGACACTAGCCAAGTCTTTTTAGCACAATCACACTGTTTCTTTACACATTGATATAAGTGCTAATGTTAGATAAAAGAAATAAAACTAAAACTTTCCAAAAGCAAAGCATTTCTTTAAAGTGTCTTTCAGCCACAGTGCCTCCTTTCCTTCTCCTGAACACAAACCACTCTCCCCTCACTCGTGTCCCCCATCTCTCCTGTCCACACTCACCTTGGCATCACAGAGTCTGAGAAAGTCTACAGAGAGGTAGGCCTTAATGCCATCGATGGCTCCAGGCAGAGTGACTCCGCGGACCAGCAGCACAGTCAAGACTACATAGGGCATTGTGGCTGTGATCCACACAACCTGAAAGGGTCGCATGAGGCACGCACACACGACACCCGCACATTTACACAGAGAAAGAAGGCCACACACACACACACACAGTCAGATTCACACATAAGCATGCATGCAAGAGAGTAAAAAATGCATGTACAAATTTATATACACACAAACAGTGGTCTTAAATGGCTCAGTAGATTTAAACTGGACAAGAAGATGCCGCATTTCCTTTTTAGACATTTCTTTAAGGTAATTCTACAGCTAAAATTGAGTCACTTGACAATTACTGGAGTGAAATCATAGTATTTTCATAACATATAAGTTTCCACATAATGAAACATGGCTACTGTGTAATTTCCCACCTTTCCAGATGTCTTGACTCCCTTCCACAGACTGAAGTAGAGCAGAACAATCACTACAGCTAGACAAGAAGTCAACTGCCAGCGTGGACGGCCCAGGTTATCAATACCATTACTGTCCTGGATGTGGAGCACCCGTCGTCTAAGGAAACAGAATATTCTGGTAAGCACCATAACCACTCCTGATTCGCCATTTAAAGTTTACAAAAATGACCGTGACAGATATGAAAGAGCTGCATCCATATGTTCCAAATGTTAATATACAGTATACAATACATGATGCATATGCTGTCTCTGAGGCACATACAGTACAGCAGTTCTAAATCTTTTTAACATCAAGAACCCCTAAACTGACACAAATTAGACCACGGACTGCCATTTGATAAGATTTTGTCCCAGTGTGTCCCACTTGATGGAATTTTTGCTATCAAGTTTTATTACAGAAAGTGAATGAAATCCATGACCCAAATAGTCACACATTCTGTCATTGTGTTACTTATGGATGGAATTATAGTTAAAATAAATTATTCCCCTTTTTGCTGGTGACCCACTGGAACCTCCTTAAAGGACAATTCTGGCGCAAATTGAAGTCAGTTGAATCACGAATGCTGTGTTTGAGCTATGTTACTGGTTACTGGTTGCACGACGTCCGACTGGTCATGACTGTTATCCAAGATGGCGGCCGCATGTAAACATTAACGCTACTGTCTTTATAATCTATCTTTGTAATAAACTGTCTGTACACTTACAAAGTTCTCAATGCTTCGGTTTGCATATAGGGACCCTCATTATGCTACCGTTTATGTGTGGTGCTATTTTGAGCCTTGTTAGTGGTATCAAATAGTGATTTACCCTGTGCCCTGAAAGCTAGCGTTAGCAGCTAAACCCCGGTTTGCGGTAGCTTGTTTCAAGCTAGAGACACATTTGATTAGCATGAAAACAGATCCCAGAGAATGTTCGACTCGGTACACATTTGTTATTAACCCCTAGGTTCAATTTGCGCCGGAATTGTCCTTTAAGGTCCCCTGGTGCTCCCTGGACCCCACTTTGAGAACCACTGCATTACAGTATGTACCAGACTTCAGGGTTGAGTCTTTGATCCCATGTATGGCAAGCAGTCAATTGGATGCCAGATATTGTCCTCGAGGCCATGGGGAACCAACTGTTTCTTTAAGACCCCGTGCAACAATAAAAATACCACAGTATGTGCATGTACTGTAATAGTAAGTGTCCTATAACATCATTATTCACAACAGTTGAGCTATACACTTGGATCTGGTCTTGACATCCTGCATATACATTGGCTTAGCAATCAATGCCTGGCCTTGTTGGAAGCTCAGTACCTGGGGGTGCATCAGTGACAAGATACTTGTAAGACCCTAAACAATCTGGCTAGATGGATACCACATGAAGTGTTGGTACATCTGTTGCTGCAACATGTTGCATTATTGAACAATCACAAATGAACTTGCAATAAAAGGTAACATATTTTTTAAAGTTGAATTACATGTGTCACCTGAAAGTCTTCAGAGACAGCCTAACAGATGAGATTGAAAAGATCAGCTAATGCTCAGCCGATGTGGTCAAATTGTCTGCAGGTGGTTCTGTGTAAATAGCACACTGCCATTTCAACAAGAATGGATCAAATGTCTAAACTGTCACAACAGAACAACCCCTCGCTTGTTGGAATAAGAGGCACCTGGCCAGCTTCACAGAATGGAAGCTGCATAAGATAAATGCAGCCAAACTCTAGATCCATTTTGAGGAAAGTATAATTATTCATAATAAGATATTTCAAGACATTCCTAGATCTATGCAAAGGGCTTACACATGTAGTAATTACAAAATCTTCAGTTATTCTGGAGACTGAGCTTTGAGCGAACTCCGCTCCATTACACCATTACTGCAACAGTTTTCATGTGCACTTCCTGCAGTGGAAATGTGTGGGTGATATATAGTAAAGCCTAAGTTGTGCACTGGTTTAATAGTTGGACATATTGTTATGTTTTAGTCTCTCAGCTGATAGTGTGTGTTGTTAGCCTGATGAGAGGGTCAGACTGACAAATGACACATGAGGGGGTGTTTTGGTTGATCTGAATTAACCCAGCCATTGCAGGTGTGTGGGGGAGATTCAGATTGAGATAGTTACCGGAGGTAGATAATCACGGAAGCAGCATGCTGCAGGCTGACGCTGAAAACCACATGCTATCACACGGAAGGACAATTGAAGACAAAGACGCTGAAAGACTGAAAGCTTAAAACCTGGCCGTGCTCCAGAATGCGGAATGACCCTGCGACTGGGTGAGTCAGTTTAACACAACACAATCCCTCTTAGGCAATAAAGTATACACTCATCCAGGCCAGCCTAGTCTCATTCTCACGTTAAACGCAACACGCAGGGAGAGGAGAAAATACCATACCATGTTAAGAGCTAGGTTAGCCTTTAGTAGCTGTGTGTTTTTGTTATATGAGCCCAGGTTAGCTTAACATTGTAACAATATACATACAGTATGTTTGCCTTTAATTGATTTCAAAGTTTCCATGTTTTCTGTAGGTTCAAAGACCTCAACAAAATATAGATATTTCATAAAATAAAATATTTGCTTAATTTTGGAATAGAACATTGTGTTTTAAAGCCATTTTACTGGTATAAGTTATATAATGAATACAATTTAAAGGCAGTTAGATCTATAGAAATAGCCTTTTTTGTGGAACCATCATGGCAGGGCTTCTTAACATTTTCTTTTTCCGTCACACTACTTTTAGGTCCCAGAATTCACATTTCCAATTACCTGCTAAGTTGTGATATAAGTTTGACTATGACACACATATTTTCAAGAGCATGGAGGGGCTCCAAACTGACTATAAATCTATGTAATTGTATTTACCTAAATTAGAACTAACTATATCAAACAAACTATATTAACTATATCAAACAAAAACAAAAAAATCAATGAATAAATGTTATAGCCTGATTTCAGGCCAACTTACTCAAAGTACTCCTGAGCAGGGGTGGACTTGTAAATATCACTGACTGAGCTGTTGTCAGCCCAGTCGGAGCAGTTAGGACTGTTCCAAGTATTGTTGCAGTGGACCCACGGCAGCTCGCTGGTGAATGAGGAAAAGAGGTAGAACAGCGCCCAGGAGATGATGACATTATAGTAGAAACCAACGTAGAGGGAAATGAGGATCACTGTAAAGCCTACACCTGTTAGGGGAACACAAATGATTCTTATTTATATGCATTACATGACATAACATTAGAATATAACAACTTAGTCCTTCTACATTGTTCCTCAATTACAGAGTAGGCCTACTGCTTTCCATGACTGACTTCCATGGCTGCAAAAATGTCCAGGTCAAGTACTGTACTTTGAAGTACTTTACTAGTATTTTCATTTTCTGCTACTTTATACTTCTAACCCCCTACATTTTAAAAGGGGCATGCAGCTATAGTTAATAGCTACTTTCCACATAAAGACTTTCCATAAATGAAACATATGATAAGCTTATACAATACAATGAACTGGTAAAGATTAAACCAGTGCTTTCCAAACTTTTTGGCTCATAACCCCTTACTAAAAAGCACTGACAACTGCAACATTGCCAGTTGATGTCTGGCTGGTGAACTTTGTTGCATGTCACTGTGCATCTCTCTTGGCATTTTCTGTAATCTTTTTATTGTTTGCTATCAAATAAAGGAATATTATGCCCCCAAAATTAACTTGCAGGTTACTTAAATAACTGTTTGAGAACTAAAGGGGTAACATGATCTATATATAATCTATATATAGTTATGCTATTTGGGAAAAATCCATAATAGCAGGGATTGCATTTTGAAGTAAGTTGGGAACCACTGGACAAAACTACCAAACCGTATAAAAAGTAGTTTAAAATAGCTGAACCTGCTACAACAGTAAACTGCTGATATATCAGTAACGTAAATCATGTATTATATAATAATAAATCATTCAAAAGGATTTGTAATGGACAATTTAGATATTGTTGTATTGATACTTTTTCTTAATCAAAATGATCTGAATACTTATTGTACCACTGAATATTTCCAAGTTGGAGGATGCACACACAAAATACAATCAAAAAACATAATAATATTGACTGCCTTATTCTAGTGAATGTTAGCTGATCAGGACATTGTTTATCGTCTGGCTCAAGGAACCAAACTTTGGACTTCTCTCGGATGTTGACTGAGTCACCTTTTCGCTCTTTAATGCAACACATACCTCTAGCATACTGTATGCTTTTATCACCAAAATATGAACTAAAGGATACAGTGCTAATCTTACGGTTTTACAAAATTCTTCTTTTTTTCCTCTTGATTGCAGGAATGTTTAAAAGCGAAACAAGTTATGCTTCGTAGGTATTTGGCCATAAAAGAACCATTGTGAATCAGTAGAAACAGTTATATGTTCCACACACGGGTCAAACGTAGGCATTGCTGTTCTGAACAGTGACTACATCCTGACAGATTCCACCACCAAAGAGCACACCAGAAAGCACAATCTCTCACTCAGCATGAGTACACCAGACCATGATACACGCCTGCGGTGTCGCAGAAAGCACCACACCTTCTAAAGATTGCCTCTTCATGCCTTAATTATCAACACATCTGCCCTTTCTATGAATCTGAAACAATGTCCACTCTTCTAAGGCAGAATTTAATTGTTAACCTTTGCTAAGAGCCACGACCACAAGTGTGCCGTATTGATTTCTTTTGTAACGTGGATGTGATATTTGTCCAGGGAGCGATGCCTCTTATTAGCGCCACATGCAGCCATGCCATCTCGCCATCTCTCTCTCTCTCTCAGTCTGCCTCTCTCCATCATTTTCTTCAAATGCATTGATCCTGAGAGGAAACCAGCTTGTTGATCAGAATAATTACTGTCAATATGACCATGTGTATGTGTGTATTTGAATAATTACTGTTATCCCCCCGCTGAGAGAAAGAGAGAGAGTGAAGCGTGTGATTAGAATGTCAACCTACTCAGTGTGGTCCCTGACAGACGGCACATGTTCACACGCAGGAGGCACAAGCCCAGAGGCACACACACAAACAGCATGAAGGAGCACATACAGTACACACTGCGGGCCACCTTCAGACCAACAAGGACATGATCTAACAAAAGACAGTGGTGCAGCATCATACTGTGAAGCAACAGCTGGTCTGCTGGTAATAATGGTATTTGAGGTTGTATTTCTGTTGAATCTTTAGATTCATAGTGAGGATTTAAGTGAAAACTATAGCTATAGCAGGGTATACAGTGCAAAGACAGAGATGGATGTATACACAAACGTCACAGATTGTAAACTGCGTACAGAGAATAATAAGTTGAACAAAGTAAAGTGTATTATTATATTTTCAACCAATGACTTTGCTCAGAAATGGTAATTGGTCTCAATGTTTGTTTCTCCATTAGTGCATGTTTGGATGGCATTCTCCTCAACTGCGCTTTGCTTATCGATGTGTTAAAAAGTACCCCTTGAGAGTGTTCCCCACCCGCCACTATTTGACAGAAGGATTTGGGCAATCAGGAAAAGAGTCTAAAAGCCCAATTTTCATATGCATTCCATCTGAGTGCCAACGGAACCTGATGTTCCGGGGAGGATAAACAATGCCTGTCGCCTCGCTCAAAACAGGAGACAAGCAGACAAAAGAGACTACATACCATGACAGACAGATTTTAAACACATGTGAAAGCATTCCTGGTCAAGAATTTGCATGTGTACATCATCCAGTGTGGGCAATGTGTCTGTATAACTGGATGTGTGTCATATGACCACTTCCTACCTTTAAATATGGGACAGATCTTCCAGACGCCTGCTGCCCCCTCTCTGTTATACTGTCCCAGAGCCAGCTCCATGTAGAAGAGAGGCATGCCTGCTATCACCATGAAGAACAGATATGGCACCAGGAATGCACCTGAACGAACAAGCGCACGCACACACACACACACACACACACACACACACACACACACACAGAGAGAGAGAGAGAGAGAGACAAGTCAAACTTCTTCTCTAGATACACATATTGCTATTTGTTTTAGGTGAAATTAAAAGTTTTCTGATCCCATATCAATTATAAAGTTACTGTTTTATAATTGTATAGTACTATTTTTTTGGGTCCTTTTTTAGATTTGGTATAACAGCCTATGCAAGGTTCTTTCTTCCTTTCTATTTTTCTTTATTTTAATTTTGAACAAAAAATAATGATAAAATAAAATATAAAAACACAATAAGTGCATAGCAACACACCTAAAGGAAAAAAACAATATCTGTAAAGTGTTACAGATAATATTTTCAATCTGTCCGAAAAGGAGCGGGATGAAGCCGAAGCTTGTTGTTTTTCCCACCTGTCATTCAACTTTAAATAGTTCCTGTATATATTATATATTTTGTAAATGTATGTTTCATATTTTATATTATATATTCATAGCAAGATAACATACATACATCAAATATATATATATATATATATATAATTTTAAACACCTACCAAACATTTTTTTACATTTTGCACAAAACACATTACCCTAATAACCCACCCCAGTACAATCAGTATAACAACCCACCCTCACAATCATCTCTCTTCATCCTCATATCCTGTTAATAAAGTGTTTTTATACAACTTTATAAACTTTATTATGTTTGTACAATGTTTTAGCACCTGGTTCAAACTATTCCACAAACTCACCCTACAGATTGTGATGCACATACTTTTTAAAGTTCTTCTTATTTTGAGTTTTTTAAAGCAACACTAGAACACTTTTCCCACTATGAACCCCCTACAGGTTGGAAGCAGAATTGTCCATTACATTACATTATGCAAGTTTGCCAGATCGGGTAGCAGATCTGTAGTTTGAATGAGACATAATGAGACATTACGACAGCGGTAATGGACAATTCCGCTTCCAACCTGTAGGGGGGACCGAAGCGGGAAAAGTGCTCTAGTGTTGCTTTTTAAAGTTTAGTTCTTCTCTCTTCTGCCTTTCTATGAACATTTTTTGTAAATTTCCCGGAAGTAAATTATTTCTTGCATTGAACATGATTTGTGCTGTCTTAAATGTAACCAGATCAATGAACTTCAGAATATGTGACTTATGGATATATTATAATCTACCACAAACGATTGAATTACATAGCATCAGTAAAGTCACATAGGGAATATGGTGATTAAAAACACTCACTCATTCAGGGCACCATGGTGGCTTAAGGCTTAAAACTCCCATTGTCCCTGGTTTGCATCTAGCCAGGAACCTTTGTCTTATGTCATTCGCTGTCTCTTTCCTCTAATTTACTGTTATCGATCTACTGTCAGCTATCAAATGTAAGCATAAAAAATAATAGAAATTTGGGTTTTACCTTAAATTAAACTAAGTCATATTTTCCATAAATACAAGTATGACAACATGCGGGATGTGGGTGACATATAGTCAGCCTCGACTATGGCTACAGTATCATTTATAGCTCTCAAACGTAATGAGAGCTCTACGTATGTTAAACAGCCATAATTAGTGGCAGTGATTGTTAGAGCTAATCTATTCGGAGCAGCTGTGGTGGTTTTTCCCCTATTTTGATCTCTGTGAAGGGGTAAAACAACCAGCGAGCACAAGGAGCTGAAACTGAAACACAAACACGCACACACACACACACACACACAAACACACACACACACACACAAACAAACACACACACACACACACACACACAGACACGCATGTGCAAATAGTCTGAGCATGCACTTGCATGCGCAAATAGTACAAGCAGGTGAAAATATACAGCATGCAAGCATGTGTTAATTACGTTTCACCTTAATTTCACCTTCTTCTCTCATTTTTTCAATATTTCACTTCGTTTTCTCCCTGTCTTTTCTTTCAACACAACCACGCACAAACATCAACCCTTCAATTCCTTCCTTCACTTCTCTCGTAGGAGATGAGGTCAATCTTTCTCACATACAGTAAAACACACGCTCCATCCTATCTTCACTTCCTTACTCCCTTCTCTATCCACTATCTCTGGTAGGGGACCCTTTAGACATGGGAACAACATCAGCCTCCTCCCCTCACCCCTTTAATCCATCTCACCTCCTCCATTCTTGTAGCAGAGGTAGGGGAATCTCCAGACGTTGGCGAGGTCCACGGCAAATCCGATCACAGACAAGAGGAAGTCGATTTTCTTCCCCCAGGTCTCCCTTTCGTCCTCCCCACTGGGTTTGGTCTGAGTAGGAGTCGGAGCCACTATGGTGGTCGAGGTGAACTGAACCCCATTCTGCTCCTTCACCAGGATCAGCTCCACCTAAAATCAGAGTTTAATACAAGCAGATGCAATAGGCGCTGAAAAACATACTAGTGTAATTTAACATCTCTTTAAGTCACCGAGACTCACCCTCATTTCAATATTCACTCACTTCCCACACATGACAATCACCTTAATTTCATCAATTCTTCATGTACCAGCCCAGGCTCTATATGTTTTATCCTCTGAGTAAGTTAAGCAAATTGTGAACATTCTACTGAATTAGTCCTTATTTCCATTTTAGCCTCCAGAAAATGTGGCTTTTGTTACCATTATGGTTCTTTTTCCCACCCAATGCTTTTTAGGTCTGCAGAAATTGAGTTAGACAGACCAAATCAAAAAGAAATGCACTTAATTAGGAAGCTTTCCCCATGCAGTGATTCAATTAGGCTTTTTTAAGCAGTCTGAATTGCATGCCATTAATGCACTACATGTGCGTCAGATCTGCACTGACCTCTTTGGGGCCCATGGTGTTGGAGGTGGGCTTTTCTGGGGCTACAACAGAGGACATCAGGCCGACAGGGACTCTCTCTGTCAGCATGGAGGGGTGCACAGCTTTCGGGAGGTTGGGGATGAGGAAGCAACGTAGGTGCGGTTGCAGATTCTTGAGAAAAACACAAGATAGAACTTTATTATTTCCTGTTTAAGAAATTGAGTTACCATTGCAAACATAATCATACTTGAATGGGATTCAACAGGATTTTCAAAAAAAGCTGATGGATTTTTCAAAATGTTAAGCAGACTGTACGAAAAAGAAATTAATAAAGATCATGGGTCGTTAAATACATACATTTATTTCAAGATTTCGAGATGTTACATGAAATTCAAAAAGAGCAAGAGGAGAGTGGAGAAAAGCAACAGAGAGTGGGATCCAGGCCGAGGGTAACAGGAGGGTGTGGAGGGGCGGGAGTGTCTCCACCAGGCCATCACAGCGTGCTCATTTTATTTCACACTTGTTGATCGCCATTTTGCTCACAGATTTGGCCCAGTGTCTCTTACTAGTGTCTAACAGCAACATGTTACCCACCACTATTTCCACTAAAATTGTCTTTAGTAGAAAAAGTGCCAGTATGAGGCCCCATTTGTTTCTTAAATATAAGAAAATTATCATTAAAACAGGTTTTAAATTTCTAAATTCTAATTTTCTAAAATGAGTATTATTTTTTGCTTTTTCATGTTGCCGTTTTATTTTTTCAGACTGAGTCTGAAATGTATTGTTTAAAACTGAAAGTGCATAATTTTTTAACATTAAACAATTGTAACATCCATTTTCATATCAATGAAACATTTTGTTTTTGCTAAAAATGTTGCCAAATTCAATAGTTTATTCTGTAAAGGACAGCATAAGGCAACATATAACACCTTAGATCACAGCCAAATGCTGTTATATTAAAAAAAAACAATATTAAAATGATAAAATGATATAACAGTTATTATTATGTTACAAAAGAAACATTTTCAAGGACAAAAAAACACTCACCTTTAAAATATGACAGGTGAAAGCTTCTCCCGTTGTCAGTTTGGACAATTTAATTCCAGTTGTGCTGATGTTGTTCAATGCGCTGCAAACTGATGCTGACCATATTTACGCAGACCGTTCTGGATAAGTTAGACTCGGAACCAGATTGAAGCAAAAATGTTTAGAGAAACTGAAAGAAAAAGGGAAAAAAGACAGTAAGACATAGAGTCAGGAGATGAGGATGAAGACAGAAAAAGATGACAGCAACTGGTATTCTATGAGGAGTTGTAGAAAGCCCTCCCACCCTCCTTGGCTCCAGTGACACACACACACAGAGCCCAGAGTACCCTGTGGTCTGGTATGGAGATCTGTCTGCGATACCACTCTTGTATGAGAATCAATCAACTACACCCCCCATCTCCGTCACACTCCTCCCTCCCTCCTCACCCAAGCTTCGTCTGTTGCTCCTCTTCTCTTTCACCATCACTGCAGTTTTTCTCTCATCTTATTTAAGCATTTATGCGGATGACTTTTCTTTACATTCAAATATGTGGGGTAAAAATAAACATAAATGCATTAAATAGTGCAACATGTACACAGATACAATGAGATTTCTTGCAAGTGTAATATTTGAAATGTTCTGTCTACACAGTCATCCACCTGACCCAGAAGCTTTGTTCTATGGTAAGTTTTAAATAATGTAAGCATTATATGAATCTTTCTTCGCCCAGGGATATAACTGCTGTGGCAGATGCTTCAAGTTAGTCGGTGAGTTATTATCTATTCTACATTGTGGATTCATATTCATAACATGAAGACCAGTGCAAGGCGTTGACACCATGGTATCATGTAAAAATGCACCAAATGCTTTTTCAATACATAAATCATGTAGAGTTAGTCTCTTGGTAGATTAAATGTTTGAATTAAGGTTGCAACAACTAGAACTGTAAATATTATAAAAATAAAATA